>NW_010103797.1:0-17594 GCF_000699245.1 Pterocles gutturalis | reverse complement strand
GAGGATTTAGTCTTGGGATGGTTCATCACACAGGTCCAAAACAAGGTGTATGGGTCCAACAGGAGGAGCAGTGAGGCGGTGGGAATAAGTGGCTGGAGTGAGGGAACGAGGATAGCATCTGCTAGGAAAAAACCTAGAGAATCATCTGTGGAACAACAGCCTACATTTTGATAACTTGTAGCATTTTATTTGGAGAAAATAGGGGAAGGGAAAAGGCTTTTCAGTACTGACCTTTTAAAATCCCACGTTGAGTGATAGGCAGGAGTAGGTTTGTCTTGGTCTTACTGTAGCTCTTTGGAAGAAAATAAGATGTTTTTCGACAGTTTTGAGGTTGGCATGTATATGAAAGTAAAATAGCTGCCTCTGAAGTCAATTCCTGCGTAAATTAATGTTTGTGTGAATCTTGTGAAATAACAAAAGAAACAGATCTAACCACTTTACAAACCCATAAAAAATGTACTCTCTTCCCCTTTCTCAGTCCAGCAAAGGTAGTTCCTGGGAATATAGAGTAGGTTACATATCACTCTTATCAGCAATAGCTTTTGAGGAAATAGAGGAGAGGTTATATTCTGCTGACACAAAATATGAATCAGATCCTGAAACTAATGTGTTTATTGTGGAAACTAAATGGGATTAGTTTGTGGCAAAAAAAAACCAGTTAAATTTTATAGACTGGATACTTTACTGGAGATTTAAGTTGTATGGAATTATGTTGGGGAAAACTGAAACCTAGGAAATTAATATAAAAGAAGGCAAAAAATTTTAGGGTTCAAAGAGAAAATAATGAAAAAGCTCCCATGGACTGCTAAACCACCTTTTAGAAACCCTATCTATTTTATATGTATGTATGTGTTTCCTCATCAGTTATCTGACCGATGTCTCTTAGATCAATTTATTTAGATTAGAGCAGAGTCAAAAGGCCTCAGCCAGGATCAAGACTCATTGTGCTTAGTGCTGTGGAAACACATAAACAGACAAAGTCCTTTTCTAAAGTTTTGAAAATTTTATGATTGATTTCAGTAAGAGCAAAGTTAGGCCAATAATGAGCACTTCTGAAAATTCCATCCTTAAAGATTTATTCCGAACAGTGACTGTTTAAAAAATGACATACTGCTTACATAAGAGTCTAAATATTTGATGGTTACAGTATTTACATCTAAAACACCACAGGCTGTGTGCTTTAATACCTCAATCTGTTTCCCATATACTCTGTCAACATGAGTTCCCTGCATTGATTGAGGGCACTCTGTGATCCCTAAGGTTGTATTCATGAAAGGTTACCCTTGGTACTACTTTATTCATGAAAGGTTTGAAGCATGTAGGAAACAAAGGGGTCTATTCCTGCTAGGTACATTTTTGTCACCTATAAATACGTAATTACTGGGGTGCTGATGAGAAATTCAAAATCTTTAAAAAGTGCAGCTGCCTGAAAATAGTTCCCCCATCACCAGTGCAAATCACAATGAAATTTGCAGTTGGGAGGTTTTCTGGCAGTTTAAGAACAACTGAATTGTAGAGTTTTCCCACTACACTCCATGGTATTGAGTTTAATAGCTGCAAAATATGACCAGAGCTCTGCATTGCATCCCATCATGAAACAGGTCATTCTCTTTTCTCAGGTGATGGGCATTTGGTGGAACTGATTGCATGAAAAGTGTTCACAGAACTGGGTCCCTAACCTTGGCAGGTTTAAAAAAAAAAAAGTATAGAAAATTGAGGCTTTTTCCCCCAAAATGAGTCTGTAAGTTATATAAATATGGTCAGCACTGAACTCAAAGCAGAGTCAAACTACCAAGAGGACATTGCAGCTTTTCATTGCAATTTTGTACTTTGAACTAATGGAGCGAAGCAGAATGAAAATCACCTCTGTTAAGAATGGCATTTATCAGCCGTAAGTACTTAGTAGTAAGAGCTCTACACAGACAAAGCTGAGTGTCACCAAGAAATGTACTTGAAAATCAGACTGTTAACACAAGACTACACAAATAAGGGCCAAAAACTGTAATCAGAAAATGCAACATCTTAAAGAATGTTTTAATGGTCTGGAGAGTGCTAGACGAGTTGAATTTAACAAGATGCAATAACCTATGACATAATATAATTGAGAATGCACCAGGACACAGCACAGTCAGGTTAAATTTTGGCTTTCCTTCACTTAGCCTTGCAACTTTAAAGATCTTTCAACATATGATTTTAAAAATACATAGCACTCTTTAAATTTACATATGGCGTAAAAGCATAGCATGTGGAATATATCAGAAATAAAATTCTAAGTAAAGTTAGGGTTGAAATATCCAGCCTAATACTTTTAAGTGTTTGTTTGAATCATTAACAACAACTTTTTAATTCATTTTCTGTGAAGAAACAATATTTAGTGCAGAGGAAAATGTAATGGGAACTATTCCTTGTGAACTTCTGATAAAAGTGAGACGGTTATCAGGCACCTGCCTTATATTTGAAGTGCCATGGTAAAAGCCAAAGCAATGAGTTCAATTTCGCTTTTAATAGAACCTAGAAGAGAAGACAAAAACACTTTGCTGTACTGTGGAAATTGAGAATTGTCGAGAAAATAAGCAGTAAATAAGTATGGCAGGTGATAATGCGGGAACAGAACATTAAAATAATAGATGCTGTATCTTGAACTTTGTCTCATGGGCTTCAACAGTTGTATATAAACTCAAAATATAAAAACCTAGTTTTTATGCTGTGATTACTAGGGTTAAGTTATGAATTAACTTCTCTATGATATGTCACCAGTTTGAGAGAATTAAAATTTAATGATAATAGAACAGAGATAAGATCTTTCCTGCATCTCTAGACACTGAGGCAGTGGCTGAAGTTTGTTTTTTCAACTGCTTCAAGTAGGATTATTGAATTCTAGCTTGAAAGTGAAACTTTGTCTTCCTGCTTCACTATATTAAGCATCTCTGAGATGGAAAACCTAGCAAGAGCTCTTCTAGTGTGATTAGAAAGTATCCAATATTTTTTGGCAGCAAATACTAATTCCAATCTTTCTGTCTAGTACTGCTCAGGCAGCACTGGGATAACTGGCTGTCAGATGCTGTGGGTAATGGAAAGGTGAGGCTCCAGGCTCTCAGTGGAAAGCTGGCAGCTTTGCTGCCAGTTCCTAACCTCTGGAAAATAAGAGTGGTGCTGGGGAAGTGAATGGCTGTGCTGGGTGAGGGGGCGGGCAGCAGCAGTTCTGGGCTGGGATATCATCCTTTTGGGAACTGTGAACCATTAGTATAAGTTTGAACAACACAGAACCTTCATCACTGCTTTCAGATGTGCAAGTTTCTCTGCATGTGTCCCCTCTGCTGCTTAGCAGGTCTGTTGGTGGAATTCGGGGCTGGTAGTCACCTGCCCAGGGTCCCAGGACATTGGGCAGCCAGGCTGGAGAGACCCTGGGGTGCCTCTAATGGAGCCCCCAGGTCTGGGACCTACCCACCAGAGGGTTGTGCAGAGGGGCTGCAGGTGAGCTGAGCAGCTGAAGGGCAGGTGTGCATCCTCAGGGCACTGGATTTGCTACAGGTGTGTGGGTAGTTAAAAGAGACGCTGGTGGCTGCTCTTTTCCCCTACAGCAGGCGGGGAGGCTCTGAGGCAGGAGGGGAGCTCTGCGTGTATGACCGGTAAGGGTTTTTCCAGCTCCTAAATCCCAACAGCACACCAACTTTTTAACCCTTTTTATCTTTTAGCAGTGAGGTATGCATGGCATTTATTAAAAATTATTTTTAAAAAAGCCATAAAACATGCATTCCAGTGGCACTGTTTCATGTGTGGTGAGGTGTTCTGTGGCAGGGCCTGGCTGTGGTGCCCCCCAGGCGCTACTTTCCCTCAGGTGCTGCCTGCTTGACCCCCAGTCACACTGCTCGGGCTCTGCCTTGCGCCATTTTGCTGCTTTCTCCCTCATTTTTTTTCCCTTATGTGCTTTTGCACAGCCATCTTCCTCAATGCTTCCAAGCCTGGAGAGGGAACAGCAGGTGCTGGTGAGGAGAGGGCCCAGGATCTGCTGCTGTGTCTGGTCCCTTCAGAGGCTCCTGCAGGTGCGTCAGTAAGTGTGAGTCTCGCCCAGGGAACTGTGTCATGAGAAGCACAATAATGAAAAGAAAGTGTCCTATCAGCAGCTCAAGAACTAGATTTTTTTTTTTTTTTATTAGAGATTAGGTGTAAATAGGGAATTGCGCTGTGTAGCTGGACTTGCAATGAAATGGTTTCAAATGGCAAAATTAGTAACTTCCAAAATTGGGAATTGCTGTTGACATTGAGGAATAAAACTGTGTTTGTGTTAGCTTTTTGTTTGAAGACTTTACTCAGCATTTTCCAGGTGCTGTTGTAGAAAATACTGCATTAATTCTATGCAGAATTTTGCAGAGTAGTTTACTGGAGATGTGTGATACTCTTCAGCAGAGTTATAGGAAAAAGCCATTGCAGCTCAGGATAAAAAGAGATTCAACTTAAAGGATAGATTCGTCAGAGAAAGAAACTGAGGAATATCCAAGTTAAAATAATTTACCATGCCTTTTAATATTTGATGAAATCCTCTCTTTATACATTTCTCAGTGTAGTTAAAAAAGCACCAGTATCTCATAGCTTTGAGACCATCAGTGATATAATAATTTAGCTTTAGTAAGAAAAATAATTTTTCCCCATGTGCTACTCTACTGGATAGTTTAATGCTCTTACGGTTTTTTTTTAAATGTCATTCATCAGTGGAGTCATGCAGCATATGTATGTTTGTGTGTAGTTTTTTTATTAAAGATAATTCCCTGGGCTCCCCTGAGGGACTAGTACTGTCCCAGGGGTGCTGGTGGAAGGGACTATGGTGCAAGTCCTGCTTGGAAAGTGTTTGGCTCATCTGGACTGTGTGAACTTGAGGAATGACTCAGCAAGGGGAAAAGTGCGGTGGCAGGTGCAGTCAGAAAGGCTTTACCTTCAGGAGCAGCTTCTGTAGCTAAAAGCAAAGTAAGTCAAGGGAAGCAGGGAATCAAATGTATTCAGATTCACTGGGTGTTAACCCCTGCCGGCAAAAGTCCAATACTTGTTCTAAAAGGAGGGGAAAAAAAGGGGAAATACTTTTTGTGCACCTGGTGAAATGAAGGGGCATTTAAGTGGGAGTTGTGGACATAAATATAGATTTCTGTTTAAGTGGAAAAAAAAACCAAACAACTTGTGTTATAGTGCTGTATGTCACACTCCTTGAGCATACAGGGTTAACTGTTACATTTATATATGAGAATCACATAGGCTTTAAAAACCAGTAAATGATGTGCAATCTTGGCCTTTAATCATGTACTGAGGATGATCAGCTGGAGGAAATTTCCACTCTTGTGCAGTTGCAAACTAAGTGTCTTACTTGGAGTACAGAAACAAGGGGAGAAAAAGTGTGAGGCATCAGTTACACAGGAAAAAAAAGCGAGTAGATTTTCTGTTGAAAGTATTTAACAGATGTAACTGCTTTCCTGACATACTTTCCTGCAGTTATCTCTGAGTAAGCGTGGATCTGGATGTTTGTACATGGTTCTGAAAGGGAAGGCTAAACTGCAGGTCTGCTGGTAAAGAAGCCAGGTGCAAATGCTAGAGTGAGTGTCAATATTCAAGAGATCTTAAAGCAACATGTAGGAGTCAGCAATGCTTTTATATTCCTGTAACTGTGTGGTATACTGAGAGTTCTTTCAGACTTACTCTAAAATATTTCCCCCTCGCCCCCCCACCCTATTGTGAGATACCTGCACACCAGAAGTTAGCATCTGTGATCTGTCTGTCTGTATTCTTTGACAAGCGTCTCGCAGTACAGTGAAAATGAGCAGAGCATTCTGGATTTGTCATTTCTAATGCTCATCAACTTGTATCAGTGTACTATGAAAGTATAGAAACCAATAACCTAGATGAATCATAAATGTCTGGGGGTGTGTGTCTGTGCATATATGTTTGTGTGTGGGGGAGGCTCCTTCAATTTGTTTTCTTTCCCTTTTATTTTGGCAAAGAATTCCAAGTTTACATTAAGAGATTGGGCTTCAAAAACATATCTGAATAGAGGAAATGAAGGAGTGGATAAAAATGGAGAGAAAACAGTAGCCCAGAGTGAAATGTGTGACTAACTGTGTGTCTGAAGCCTCTGGATACTAAAATTATGGAAGGAAAGAAATTACATGTTGACTGCATGTTTTTTCTTCCACTCTTAAAGCAATAGAAAGCAGGATGTCTTCAATATAAAGTAACAGTGAACTTAACCGTAACCAAGCATGGGAAGCTGTATTTTAGTTCTTAAAAGACTCTTGTTGCACAATAGAGCATAGCATTTACATTCACAGCACTGCCACTGTGTGGTTTCCCCTGAAATTCTGCAGGTAAGGAAAGCCATTCTCTACCAAAAAGATACTCAAAAGCATGTACATGTGGGAAGGACAGTGATGGCAGTGAAAATTGCATAGATGTGTTTCAAAAGACTTAGTCTTTTTTAGTATTTTGGGTTTTAGTTTTGGCTTGCCTTTCTTGAAGGAGGGTTTTCTCTCTTGTAAATTTTCTGCCCTCCAAATATATGTTGTCAGTATAACCAAGCATTTCAATACCCTAGTACTTACAGTTGAAACTGAAGGTTTTTACTTTTTGTTTCAAAAGTTGGTACACAATTTTAGGTTCAAAACAAACTTGTTATTAGAGTTTAAGGTTTTAATACTTTGAAAGTACAGTGCAATGAAATAAAGATATATATGCACTGACAGAATCTTGTGCTAACGTAAGTAAAGGCTGTTTATAGCCTTAATTTAACATGCAATTAATAAAGGCTATTTCTCTTGAAGACACCAAAAATGTGGATTAAGGTTTAGGAAACCTTCTGGGAAATGAATCTGAGATACTTTATAGCAGATGCACGAGTGGTATATATATTCACAGACAACATTTACAAGTATCACTAATGCATTCTGCTTGACAGCATAAGCCGCATGCATGGGAAGTTAATGGTCACTAATGCCTCAATAAAAGCTATTTATTGGAATATCTTTTTTTTTTTAAGACTCATCTTAAAGTACAGATACTTGATATTTTGAGTTCTACTTTTGAAATGTCACTAAACCCTCTGGCACTTAGTAATACAATACAGTTATTGAAGTCAAGCTTAAAAAGCTTAAAAAAAATACTTTAAGTTTTATTAAAATATAGTATCTGTTTCCTGTATTAGTGGTAAATGAGACTCAAACCTCTAGACTTATTGAAGAGTACTCATTTTTTACTTCCACTTTCTGCAAGGCTGTTCTGGGAATCTTCCATTTGGTTTCAAAATAAACAGCAGTGTTTTTGAAATGATAGTCAGGTGGTTTTTTTTTTTCCATTATATAAAATGGGAAAATAGTGAAATATAATTATGTCTTAAATTTTTGTGGCATAGCTATATGTAGATAGGTAGGCCACAGTCAGAAAATCTGGAAACTATTAACAGCTGCTGCATCTTTGACATTGTTTGACTTCTACTCTCATCTTCCTGTTCCATGCTGTATTTCCTTGAATGTGGGATATGAACTTGCCTTGAAAACAAGTACAGTATATTACAGGCATGAAAATTCAACAGTACTAGGAAGCTGGAATCATGTATTCAGTTGAACAATAATAATAAGCTAATTGTGAACTTTTTAATTGCAAAGGAGGAAATTATTCACTAAAGAAAATTTCTGTCAGATATAAAGAAAGGGAGAAAATGCTGCTTCAAATGATGGTAACACACTTGGATTGTACAACAGGGCTGAACCTCTGAAAGTGCTTCCCAGTCAAAGAGCTAACAGCTGCCTAGGACAGGTATTACAGATAAAGACAGTTTCCTTGGGTGGATAAAAAGAAAGTCAACTGAAGTAAAAGGAGGGCTTTAAAAGTAAATAATGAGACCTTAACAGGTTTTGAACAGTTAGGATAATTCTCCTTGGGTTTTTGTGGGGTGTAAAGTGTAAGAAAGCTGATTTTAGGAATTCACCCAGCTCACCCAAGGTGTTTATAATGTTTTGTTGTCATCAGCTCTGAGTCCTGTCCCAAGATAGAAATATAATGCTTAACTACTGTTTATTACCACATTTTACAGGAGGAGAGATAAAGGCAAAAGATAATAGATTTTTTTTTTTTCAAGGTCATGGTAAGGATCATCTTTGGAACAAACTCAGAATTTTTCATTCTGTTTGCTTCTCAGTTCAGTGATCTGAAAGCAAGAAAAATGTACTACCAAATTTACTGCATTATACTGTTACATTATTACCTTAAAATTTCATCAAACACATAGATTGGCTTTAAAGCGGGTCCAAATTGGGTTTGGGTATTTTACTTATTTTAATTTTTTTTTTCAGAGATCTACTTTTCAAACTTGCTAGAGAAAGCTTGAAAATTTCCACACCTTCAGAGTGCAGAAAATTGTTTGCTTTGTTTCAGAAGCATATTTCTGTTCCAAGCAGGATTTAGTACGCCTTTTAACTTATAGAGGAACATTCTTATTTATTCTAATCTAAGAGCCAAATTTTGCCTCTCACAATATTAATACAGAAGTTATCTGCTACTAGATTACAGAAAAAGAAAATCATACTTCTATCACCACAGGATACTTCCATGATATTTTTTTGTGTGTGTGTTTTAAGGCTGTCTAAAAACATACCCAGACACTCAAAACAAGAAAAAGGGTTCCTATAGGCTCCAGGACAATTAAACTTGGCGCTCCCTTCTAAATAAACCAGGTGCTGGGTCAGTAGAGCCCACAAGAGACAGCCTCTTTAGACCCACTGTTTCCATGACTTTCTGCTATAGACCTTCTGCACACATTTGGAAGCTTGTCTCAGCTCTTAACTGCCTAGAAAACCAGCACGTAATGTCAGATTGAGCTTTCAGAAGTTTTCCAACTAGGTATGAATCACTGAAATGAAGGTTTTATAACACAAAGGTTGTCATACCCTTTGTAGAAATGGTGCCCCTATAATGTAGCATATTAAATATTTAACATAGTTTGCAGCAGATCAAAAGCAATTTTGTTTAATTTTCCCTAAATATTAATGTTATAATGCACCTTAATCCTTTCATTATAATAAAAATTTGTCCAAGCTCATTCTTATTACGCATTTTCTAATTTATAAGGATGCGGATGTTTTGCTTCTGATCCTAATAAGGAATAAGCCCAAAAGGCCATTCATTGTAAAGAAAAAGGGTGAGAGCTGGGAGGGAGTCTTCACTGGTATATAGGGAAGAATTACAGGCTAGAAAAATAACTTTATTGTTTTACCCAAGGACACCAAAGACAGCGCTTATCTCCCAAGTAACCCAGCTCAAAGTTTTGGGTCAGTTGTCAAGGAATGAAATGAAATACCTGCGAAACACTCAGTGAAATGACCTGGAAAATAATTTATAAAGAGGTTGCCATTCATTTCTGAGTGACGACCATTCTTCCATCTGTATCTCTGAGCTGCAGGAAAAAAAAGAGAAAAATTTCTGGATTGGTGTTAGCTTCAAATCAACTTTTCTCTGCATCATAGAACAAAATTTAACTGGCAATTATTTATAATGCTAACTAAAGACTTGCTCCTCCAAACACCTACAGCAAGGTACAGTACACATTAATATTAACAATGAAAAAGAAACAACTTTAAGGCAATGTTGTTTAGAATTTGTATATGTTTAGGTAATATTATGCTCGGTCCAAGTATATTGATGTGGTTCCACTAATTCCAGTAAAACTGCAGCTGGCAATGGGGTGGGTCTGGCCTGTTTTGGTGCTGGGTCTAATGTTTCTGATTTGCTTTAAAAATTCTTTGTTTACTCTTCTTTCTTTCATCTAATTCTAATTTGCACACACAGAAAGGAAATCCACATGTTTGCTTTAAAACTATATTATTATTATCATTATACAGCTTTTCTTTCCTCATGGAATGACTGTTTTTAATTTCCAATGTCCACAGTCCTTCAGTTGCACAGAAAAAATATTGCTAATTTGCTTGTATACAAAGAACTTTATTGCACTTGTTTTTCAAAAAGTGCATCTACCACAAAATAATTTATTTTAAATATTAAGCTGATTAAAACAGTCTTTGCATAATTCTTAGGCCGGCTGAATCCCATGCTGGTTGAGTTTCTGAGCCAGTACAACTCATGCGTGGAATAATGATATAGATATTTCTGTGGAGAAAGCAAAGAATAAACTTGCAATACAAAGAAGTGAGTTATAGTAGCTGTGGGGATTGTGAATACAATAGGTCAGTACTTGTTTTCATGTCAGTGTAAATCCAGAGAAACCTTTGGATTTAGCTGGAGTTATTTTAGATTTACATCACTGTAAGATGGGTTACTTACCCTTACTTCATTATATGGTAGGATATTGTGGTCTCAATCCAGTGAAGTGCTTGCTTAAACTTGAAAATGTGAGTATTTTACTGAAGTCAAAGTTGAGCATAAATTTAAGTGCCTTGCTGAACACAGGTGTCCTGCTTTCAGCTAGGAAGAGTTAACTTTCTTCATAGTAGCTAGTAAGAGGCTGTGTTTTGGATTTGTGCTGAGAAGAAGGCTGATAACATACTGATGGTTATAGTTACTGCCATGTCAGTCAAGGACTTTTCAGCTTCTCTGGTGTGCCAGTGTCCTCAGGGGCAGGAGAAGCTGGGAGGGAGCACAGCCCCAATTACCAGCCTAGGATTTGACCTTAGGTTTAGGATTGAAACCCAAATTGGCCAATGGCCTGGTATATAAACAAGGGGCTGTCCAGAATCTCACTCTCTTGGTCTCCTGTTGGGCTCTGATCTCTTTTCTGTGATTATGGTTTTGGGAGTTCCACTGCTCTGAGACAGTTAGCTGAGAAAGGGTTGAGCAGTGGTAATCAGATGGTGAGCAGTTGCACTGTGTATCACTCATTTTTTTATTGTCATATTACTATTACTATCATTATTATAATTATTATTTCCAGTTTTGTTGTGGTTTAGTTAAATTGTTCTTATCTGAAACCCACGAGTGTCTTTTCCCTTTACCCTTTTAATTCTCTCCCCCATTCCTGGGAGGCTGAGAGAGTGGCTGCGTAGTATCCGCTGCCAGCTGAGTCAAGCCACAACATAGACATCTCTTTAATGCCAGCAATGCACAGTCATCAGCTGTATATCCCAGTTACTTCTAGTCCAAATAACTGCATCCCAAATATCCCCTGCCTAGTTGAGATCAGCACCCATGTGAAGAGCAGCTGGCTGAAGCCAATCTAAAGGCAGATAGAAAAGGGATTGTAGGTAAAGTCAAACACTTCAGGAATGGGAAAGCACTTTTGTTTTAGAAAATGCTTCTAGGTACTGTGCTGCTTCTGAAAAATCCTGATAGCACTTAAAAAAACCCTCAATTTACTTTCTTCTTTCACTGAACAGCTATAAGACTGTAATGTCTTTGGTCGCGTACCTGCCAAGGAATGTTGTTAGTACACTTGCAGCTTCCCTTCAGCTGTACCAACTACTGAAGATACTATTGTGCAGGGAAGTGGTAGATGCCTCACAATATAGAGGATGTCATAAGGAATCCTACAAGGACAATGAGAGAGACTCCCACAGCTTTAATATTTGTCCACATTCAGCTGTTTAGTTTTACGCTCATGTGAATATATCAGATTTTCATCCTGGTATGGACCTCTGTGCAGCAAAACGTATATGCCTTAAAAGATGCTACAAAGGACTTGAGGAAGATTATTTATTTACTACACACACTACACATTGCCTAAGTACTCTGCTAGATCAGTGACAAAGCTGTGTACTTTGCGTAGGAGATGATTAGCCATGATAATTAGCTTACTTTTTAGTCAAATTAAAAGGGCATGACTTCAACTAAGAACTGCAGATGTGGGCTACGTCTGAAGAAGTCTTCTGCCATTTCATATCAGCAAAGTTCAATCTACATCTTGCTGAAATCAGTGGATGTTTTAGTCAACATTCCCCAGATAAGGGCTGCAATATAAATGCTGCTGCTTTTGCAGTGCTTGTAATATTCTAGGATACTTTAAACAAGAAAGAAGAAAAGGACCATCTTCTGTGTAGCCCACAATAAAGACAGACAAGTGAAGAGAAATACAGCCTATTAATAGAATAGTGAAACTGAAGGTTTGAGTCTAAAAGTGAAATTGAGATTTTTTTTTTTTTTTTAATGGCCTAACTAAATAATTATGGTATATTCTTCTTTTTGGCATTAACAGATGAACCTCTATACAATAGATTGAATCTGGTAAATCTCAGTGTCTTCCCAACTGCCAGAATGTACCTGGCATGCTTAAAGGAGAAAAATGGTTGTAAAGGGGAAGAAATAAGTTAACACTAATGTTACGTGCCTACATGATAACTTAAATTAAAGTAGATATGTAAGTTTAGGCATAAAATATGTCTGAATATCATTAGAGAAGGGAGATTTTTCATGTTTTTCAAATAAAAAAGTTTCTTTAAGTTCCTGAAGACTCACATGCAGAGTACAGTCATACTTCTGTAATGGAAATATTAATTTCACAAACATCTCAATGTTATGGTAGAACGTGTCTCATAGGCATACCTTTCTTTGCAAACATCAAGGAATTTTTCTTGAAGCCATAAAGATCTTTTGAATTGCAGAAAAATAGGTAGTTACAAACCCCATAGCTCTGTACGTGGAAAATATTGAAGTTCTATTTTAAGTATTGCTTGGCATATCAAAAACTTTGCACTGGTAATTGCATTGTCAATCATGTAGTGTCCCATTTCTAAAGAAATAATAGGTTAAAATTGAGCCATTCTTAGGTTAAAATCTGGAGACAAAATTGCTTTTTTTATAATGAGAAGATAATACAAATTATTGCCTCCAAGAATTAAAGTGTATATTGTACAACAAAATTACCATAAGCAACAATTAAATCCTGAATTGTGCTTGAAATATCTGCATTTTCCAGCTTCCTACAGTCTTTTCTTTAAACACTCCGAGCTACACTAATGCCCACTGCATATAACTTCAAACCTGCAGAAGGATTATGGTTGATACAAGCTGATGTGCCATTGATGATCTCAGTTTTCAAGCTGTTTAATGTTAAAAGTTCTACTGAAACTGTCAGTAGAAAGTCTATGAATAATTTCAAAGACCCTCCCAAGCTTATCTGTTCTCCTGCTTCCAGCATGCTGCTTTTAGTAATGAAACTAGCAGACTTGTAGTTGCTGCTTGGCTAGTGGAAAAGTGACTTGGAAGCAGTTTCACCACAGCTGTGTAAGATTGAGAGAGATGCTTCTCTTTCTCACTGCTGGAACCATCACCACTCATCCTAGTAGTAGTCAAACTCACATTTCAACAGACAGTGGTGGAAAAAAATGTTCTATATGTATGGGTGAATGCAGCATGGTCCCCAGATTTTTATCTCATTGAAGAAATCCAACTCTTCTCCTGGAACCTAGCTGGCTTGCATGGTTACTACATCCTGCAGGGTGCATTTGGCTGTGCTTCTATGCACATATGCGTGCTGTTTTAAAAAATATGCTGATTCTCTTTGGAGCATGTAAAAGACTAAAATAATTCATTAACTATCTCTTTGTGTAACCTTTTTAGTACAAAGAGCACACATGGAATTGGACTTTCTGCTTTACTCAAACATCATGTGGTTGGTTGATTTATTCCCTATTTCAGATTGGAAGGAATTTCTTTGTAGAAATATTCTGTGATGGTGGCAGTCAGCCAAGACTTTTAACCTTACCTTAAGGAAGTTTTGAAATACCAGCTGACCTCCTAAGATATTGGCCAGTATCTTGCGAGAATCCTTGTGCATTAAATAATCTGTTCTCATCTAAGCTCAAAATAGAGGATAGATTTGTTCTAGTCTTGATGAGAGTCTCACAAGAAACAAGACTGTGGTGGTTAGGATTCAGTGTTCTCCATAACCACCCACTGTTTCTCTGAAATTCAAATCTGGCGGTGTGTGGTTTTTGGTTGTGTTTTGTTTTGTTTTTTTCCTTCTAGGAAAAGGAACAATATCTAGTGAAGGTTGGTATTGTAAAGAGTTCTTTGTGAAATCCCTCTTAGCTAGTTGGGAAAAGTCTCAGTCAATGGAAGACTTCAAATAAGAAGAAGTTTGAAAGCATGACTGGGCAAATATTTAGCAAGCTTTTTGAGGTTTTAGGTAATACTTCAGTAACAAAGAAGCAAAAAAAAAAAAAACTACTGTGGTTCTCAGTGTGCAAAATTCCTGTTGACTTGGAGTTAAGTCTACAAGCATAAAATAAGCATTTTAAATAAGCTTAGTAGGAGCAATACTCACTATTGAGGTGGACCATTTCCTTTTTAGTAAAAGGGCTGTGCAGTAAAAAGTGATCTACTGATCTTCTTATACTTACTACGGTACCATGGCAACATCAGAATTAGACACAGAAAATGGGGCAAGCAGCCCAGTAGAACATAATGAAGAGTACACAAACAATATGTTACAGGGAATCTACAGAAGAAATTATTAACAAGGAAATATAGTAGGTTTCTGGGGAAAAAGTGGGAACATTGTAGGGCTCTTCTGGGAAAAGCTTGACTATGGGATTTGTCTGTAGAAAAAGCAGAAAATATTGAAGGAAGAATATATTATCTGGGTTGATAAGAAGAGCAGGAACATTAAACTCTGCTACTACAGAGGGGTAAGTGACACTTCCAGGTTAGGAAGAGTTAGAGACCATTTAGCTTTTGGAACCCATGAAAGCTGCAATTTCTTCTAGATACAGAAAAACAATAATTGAGTAGTGTTGTGCCTGTATGTTCAATCACCAATATCTTAATTAGGTCCTTTCAGTTATTTTTTGTTTTCGTCTGTCTGCAAGAAGAGTGGAGGCTTCTGTGTTGTAAGAGTTGTTCAGGGAAATCAGCTGTCCAGATTTACTCTGCAATCTTAACAGAAGATAGAGGCAGTTACTAGTGTTGTTTGTGCTGCAGAAAGGCATCGGTACCTTGGTTTCAACAGACTGCAATTATGAGGGACAAAACTACAGTATAATGAATATATGTTTCCAAATCAAACATATCTGATGATCATGGTGTCTCAGATCCATATTCATGTCTGAGAATTCAGCAGACACATATTATAAACCTATAATGGGAAATGAAATTAATGAAAAATCATAGGCATGATTGCATATGAGACATTAGTAGAGCAGAGCAGACTTGTATTTTCATTTTTGACTGCTTTTGTTTCTTATGAGAGGTGTTTCTGTGCCTTGTTTCAAAGTGTTTATGTACACATTGCAAATTTACTACAACAATGTTGTTGATTTTTGTTCCCCAGCTGCTATGGGTAGAATGGGTATTTTTGTACCACCTGTGCAGCCAGAGGTCCTTACTTGAGCTGATTGCAGATTACAGGTTTGGATGTTATCAAATTAACCTTTTGAACTGCTTTGGTTATTTTTCAAATCAACCTTATCTCTTGCATGTCAAAATTGTTGCAGCTGAATGTGTGTGAGCATGTGAGGATTAAGGTGTTGGGAATGCTATCCTAACATTTAATCTTAAAAACAGCCTCAAAGACATTGCTTATGAAATTGATTGATCCCTCTGGTGCAAGGAAATGATAAAGTAGTTTGAAACAGACAGCATAAAAAAATGTTTTGTGCATGACAAATACGTTAATGCCCACTCTTGCATTGTGATAGTTGTACTGCTGGTATGACAGCACTCCCTATACAGGCCTGGATTTTATTCTGCAATTGATAATCTAATTATCAATCGTTGCGTTCTTTGCCTCAGTCTTCCCTGACAAGGTCTCCCAAGCTTCTAGGACCTGTTTAGAGACAGAGTTCAAGGAGATCTGCCAGCAGTGGATGAAGATTGAGATGGGGATTACTTGAGGGAACTTGACCCATTCAGGGCCATGGGAGCAGATGGGCAGCATCCAAGGTGCTCAGAGAGCTGGCTGCCTGTCACCTTTGAAAGATTATGAAAATTAAGGGAAATTCTTAATGACTGGGGGAAGAGAAATGTTGTACCCATTTTCAAAAACGGTCAAGAGGTCTACATGGGAAAGCACAGGCCAGCTGACCTCATTCTGGACCCTGGGAAAATCACAGAGTGGGTTCTCTTGGAAGATATTTCTGGGCATCTGAAAGGGAAAACATTTCTATGATTGCCTTCTATGAGAAGATGAAGGGATTTCTGGATAGTGGGGAAAGTGGTTATTTATCTCAACTTTAAAAAGGCTTTTGATATGGTCTTTGAGAATATTTTTGTAAGTTAAGATGCTTTAGTCTGAGTGAGTGGACAATTAGACAATCTTCAGATATCGATTCAGGTGTCTGAATGTAGAACAGACTCCCCAAATATCTAAGAATTCAGTTAATAGTCTCCAGAGAATGACTCAAATTTCTTCAGAATGTTTTCAAGTGATAAAATCAGCTACTCTTTGCAAGGCTGAAAAGCATAAACAGTGCTTGAATTTTATTTATTAGAAAGGCCATACAATTTCATTTTTACACATAGTATTCAAGCCAACAGAAGATAATGAAGAGTATGCATTAAAACTATGGTAATTATGTTTGTTTAATAGTAACATTGTAACATTAAACCTCCTACTTATTATTGCTCTTTATTAATAAATAATTACTATTTTTGTTGTTCATTTATGGTAATACCCACTGTATTCTAGGAGGTCATCAAACACTTGAAAATGACAGTCTCTTTGTTCATGAGGAAATTCCGAGCTACAGTTGAGTGTCCACTATGCTCCTTTGTTATTCTCTACAGCATATTTTTTGATATGAGTATTATACTGTAAAGATAATTACATAGTAAAATACTATGCAATATATTAAAGATTGAACCGAACTTTAGATTCTTAACGTGTGCTTGGGAGGTGACCTTTTGTCCTCATTATATAACCTCCTAAGCCTTCACAAGGTTTCTTTCTCAGTCTTACTAAGGAATTGTGTGGTTAAACAAAGCCCAGAAAGTCAGAAAATTGTTCTGTTTGCAGTAGTGAGAGTGTATGGATCTATATTAGTTAAAAAAGACAACATTTTTGTTATTGCTTTGCTTTTGATTGTCTTTGATAGGTGACTGGGCTATGAGCTGGGAGGTCCAGAGGACTAGAGGAGAAGGAAGCTGCCTTCAAAGCTGGAACACGTGCTCTCCTCCTCAAGGAAGTGGGTGGTGGCCAGCTGGGAAGGTGCCAGGCACCATTGCTCTGTTCAGATTTCCTCCCTCCCTATATAATAGCTCACTGAATATGCAGAGACACGCTTTCTGCAGACACACTTTCTGCACAGGCTTCCTGCCACATCATATCATAGAATCACAAAATGGTTTGGGTTGGTAGGGACCTTAAAGATCACCTAGTTAGTTCCACTCCCCTGCCATGGGCAGGGATACCTCCCACTAGCCCAGGTTGCTCAAAGCCTCATCCAGCCTGGCCTTGAACCCCTCCAGGGATGGAGCTTGATGGAGCAACCTGTTCCAGTGTCTAACCACCCTCACAATAAAAAAATCATCCTAATATCTAATCTGAATCTACCCTCTGCTGGAGCCAGTTGCTTCTGTTAAACTGCATTGCGTGGTGAGGAGGATCAAGTCAGTCAAGGAGCAAAACAACTTCTTTCTCACCTTTTGAATGATGGCAGAGTGCAATGGGAGGGAGT
>NW_010103796.1:0-3387 GCF_000699245.1 Pterocles gutturalis | reverse complement strand
TTTTTTAGCCGCGAAAGTGCCTTCATTGACAACACTTTGGTTTGTCGCTGAGCTATTTCTAGTCAGCTTCTGAGTAACTGCTGCCTCACATCCAAAGAGGAATGTTCTACATCTACAGATGTTCTATTAGCTTATACCCAATGGGATAAACCCCTTATCTCCCATGCACTAAAATAAGACCTTAAATTATCAAAGTGCTTAACCTATCTGTGCCAAGCTACTACTAAAAAAATCCTCATTATATGTAGTCCTCAAAAGTGAGCAACTGAGACTATACATGCAAGTTAGCAAACTGTGTTTTGCAATTTACAAAACCCAACCAACTGCAACAAGGAACCTGGCTAAAACATGTCACTGTCTTACTAAGTAGATAGGACTATGTTGATTTCAAATATTTGTCCCCAGCTGCATTATTGGCAAAGGTGAGTGATCCCCCAGGTGAGAGTGACATTACCTGTCTGCTGTCTGACAAAGAGGCTAAAGAGAGCTTCAGTGGAGATGCTCAGGATAAAGAAAGGATATGATCTGTTAGAGGAGCCAAGAAGATGTGAACTGGAGCAAGAGCTGAGCTGAAGGCAACAAGGAAGAATGTGGAAAGGGTGATGCCTTTTGAGAAGCAGTGATTTTAGCAACACCAGGCAGGAAATTACTTGAGCCTGGACAACAGCTGCATATGACTGACAGAATGAGATATGAGCTCAAAGATCAAGGAGGGGGGGGGGGGGGGGGGGAAAAAAGACCTTGGGGGGGGGGGTAGTGAAATAGCTCATTTGAACACACACTACATTGAAAAAGAAAGCGAGGAACCGAAAGTACGCATGCGTTTATATTTATGCCATGTCCAACATATAAAATGCAGCAGCCTGGAAAGCTCTTGGTCTTCTTATGTTACCATTCAGTATTACTGGATTTTGGAGAAATTAAGTCCTGCTGTCTGAGTTCCAATAAAAAATTCACAAAGTTCCTCATTTCACATGTGATTATTATAACCACTTGAAGCAAAGGACAAGCAAAAGAACAAGTCTTCTTAGGAAAGTGCCCTGGCATACACTAGTAGACTGAAAACCCTGTACATATTTACTCTGCTTGCAACCTCTGGTCCAGTGCAGTGTCCTTTGAAATGTTGACTTCTCTAGTTTAAGAATACTGCTGAGAACAAAACCATTAAGTACAACAAAGAAAACACATACACTTAATCAACATGACAAACCTCCCTCCAATTTGTAAATACAAAAGAAACATCTTACCTAGTTTTATCACATATGTTAACACACCACTTACCCTGCCTTTGCAACACTAATGGTTTGTTGCTCCATTGCTTCATGGATACTGGTTCTGTCATGTTCTTTAATACTATTGAACTCATCAATACAACAAAGGCCTCCATCTGCAAGCACCAGTGCTCCAGCTTCCAAATTCCACTCCCCAAAGTCCTTCACAGCAGTCACTGTCAAACCTGAAGAATCAATTACTTCAGTCAGTCTTTTCTTTAAAATGTAGGAGTGCACTTGAGTGAAAGAAGGGACCCGGTCCACTAGCTTGTGCCATGGACAGAAGGCAAAACAGCAGGTTAGTTCTACCACATACCTCTACCACCTAACTCACTTTACGCCTACTGGGAAGAAACCCCACTAGGGTTCAGTAGATTAGCCTGGATCTGTGGAGCAGATTCTGTTAAGTGTCCCATGTTTGATAGTGACTTGTTTTAGGACTTTGTTAATTGAACAGAAAAGATGAGGGTAAGTAGACTAAATCTGCCAAATCAAATTGAAAATTGGGGCAAATGCAATGATCACAAAATTATGGAATGGGCCTATTCAGCTCCTCCTCCCCATCAACTAGTAAAACATACAAAAATTTTGGAGCTGCAAAACAAAGTTTGGAAAAAAAGTATTATTTCAAGTGTCTTTTAACTCCTGGCCCCAGGAAGTGGAGACAATTTCTCACCTTAAAACTAAAGCAATTAAATTTCCTTATGAGATTTTAGGTCCTCAAAGCCTTAAGCAAAAATGAAAATCCAAAAAGGCCGAGGATGAAATGAGGGGGAAAAAAAAAAAGGGCTCCCAGCAAATCTACACATGATGCAACACTGGGAGCATGGCAGGTCAAAAACTCTGCACAACTGTGAAAACTGCCACTCATTATCAAGTATGTGCAGCTCCCTTCAAACCACCTTTTTCCTATTTCTCAGCTTCTTTTCTATCTTTAGCCCTCCTTTTTCACTCCAGTGTTTAGCTCAAAATATCCTAGTAGTTGACAAGCTGTGACCAGCCTAAAATCTCCTGAAATGCTATGGCAAAACTTGCCCAAGAATCCCACGCCCCCAACTTCCCTTGGTTCAAGAAGGAGAGGCTGCTAAGGCCTTCTCATTGCTGTGCAGCCCACCACAGTAGCTATTTGTTCCCAAACAACCAGCAAGAAGTTATTGGAAATATATGTTTCCTGAAAATATAAAGTGCACTTTAGCTTGCTGTGAGGCATCTCCTCCATTGTGTCCAGTATGTCCTATTTTCCTGGACTCTGCACTGAACAACTCGGGCAGTCAACCCTATAGCAGAATTATAAACAAAGCAAAATAACCTCTACCCTTGTGTCAGGCATACGGAGAATGTTATTGAAAGTGGCGTGAGCAACACATCAGGTAAGTATCAGACAATGACATTTCTTTGTAAATACAAATCAGAAGTGTCATCTCCTTTCCAAGCCTTGCACGGGCTTGGAAGTTTGCTGAGGGCCAAGGGCAGCACTCTGCTCCCGCCAGCAGGGCTTGGCCTTTCCACGCAAGTAGTGAGATGGCTCCTACACGCCTTCCTGCTGTGCATAACTTCACTGCATACAAGGGCAACCTGCAGACCTAGAGCCTGGATGTGTATTTATTTCCACACAGAATATCCTCTTGTGGTGAGAGTACACAGCTCGACGCCCCCAAGGCCCGAGCATGTAAACTGGCGCTACAGTGCTGTGTCACTTCTCCCCATCCCTTGTGTGTAGCAGCCACAAGATGGCCACCTCCATGGTCCTCCTGCTGCCGCACAAGATGGCCTCCTCTCTGGGCTTCCTGCTGCTGCACTGGGATATTCATTGTTTCACAGTTTATTCTGTTACCTAAGGCCTTCTTTACAAATACAGGAATGGGATGACTTCTTGGCAGTAGGGCTGTGAAACAGCCATGCTCCGCTCCCTCCACAGCCCCTCCATGGGCAGCCTCTCTAGCAGCTGCGAGGTGTCTGTGTGACAGTGTTCTGGCCTGTACAGACAGCCTGTCCGCACCTGGGAGGCCCAGCACCTCGCCAGCAAACCACCCTTTATTCAGGGGGTGCCCTGGCAAGCGATGCTCCAGCCAGGCTCCCCATTACACTGCCTGTTGACACACTGCCTTCAACCAAG
>NW_010103795.1:0-1081 GCF_000699245.1 Pterocles gutturalis | reverse complement strand
TGAAGGGAGCCTATAAACAGGAGGGGGCGCGAATGTTTACAGGGGCTGATAGTGACAGGATGAAGGGGAATGGTTTTAAACTAAGAGAGGGGAGATTTAGGCTGGATATTAGGCGGAAATTTTTCACTGTGAGGGTGGTGAGGCAGTGGCCCCGGGTGCCCAGAGAAGCTGTGGATGCCCCATCCCTGGGGGGGTTCAAGGCCAGGCTGGGGAGGGGGCCCGGGGCAGCCGGCTCGAGTGGTTGGCAACCCTGCCCACAGCAGGGGGCTTGAACCTAGATGATCTTTACGGTCCTTTTCAACCCGGGCCGTTCCATGATTCTATTTCTCTATGGTCAAACATAGTACCCATTATTTGGACATACGTTAAAAAAAGCACAGTACCAATAGATCTGTTTCGATTTTTAAAAAACAGCAACAATAAAAAAAACCCCTCGTGACCCACACACCCAGCCCGGGGGCACTCCCGGTGCTCCCCACCGTTGCCTCTCACCAGCCCTGAAGGCTCCCCCAGGTTTCTCTCAGTGCCTGGTGCCCTCTAGTGGGCTCTTCGCCTTTAAGTCTCCCTACGAAAATAATCAAAACACACAAGAAGAGTTGTAACAGTTCTCCCAGTGCAATTTTCACCCCTTTACCAGCAGCCTCCTCCCACCCCAGCCCGGAGGCCGGCAGGAGCAGCCAGGCCCAGCCAGGGCTCAGCACCCCAGGATGCTGGAGGCCGGACTGCCTTCACCCCAGCCCCATCGCTCGGCCTGGGCGCTTTAAGCTTTGCTCAACGCCCAGGAAACGCGTCGGTTCCTGAGGTACGATCGTTCTCACCGGTGTGCGTATTCCAGCGGCACCAAACCGAACCGCTGCCTCCCGGTCGCAGGGACCACGCTCAAGGGAAACGGTGAAGCGCTGTTACCTGGGCGAGGGAACCAGCAGCCGGGTCCTGCGCGGCAGAGACACGCCGAACGGCGGCTATCGTGGCCACGATCCCATCTCCTCAGCCCTGGCCCCGGCGCCGTTCCACCGCCTCGCCCTGAGGAGAACCCGGAAGCCGGAAGTGCGGGTTGCTGAGCGCCAGTTGCTGGGGGCGG
>NW_010103794.1:5982-13821 GCF_000699245.1 Pterocles gutturalis | reverse complement strand
CCGTCCCCGCTGGGCTGTGCAGGGGGTGCGCTGCCTACAGCCCGAAACTGACACACCCGCCAAACCCCGAAACGTCTCTCCGGGAGCGGGCTTGACAAGCAGAAAGGGATTTGTCTTCAACATCCTCCCAAAGGGGAGCATGTCCCCATTCTACACTTTGGGGAATCATAACACACGAGCTACAGGCCCCTATCCATGTAGCCTAACCCATCGGGGATTGTTGTAAACCTTGTACTTCAGGGAAAAAGCATCCTTGGTAGCTTTCAGTGCTTAAACCAAAATGTCAGTAGCTGTGGATGTCTGTCACTCCAACAGAACAAGGCATAGGCAAGGTGGGGCGGCACCCACAAAATGGAAACACAGCACCAGTCCCTCTTCCTGAACGTTTCTAAGTGACTGACTGACCTCCGCATAGGAACTCAGCAGCAGAGGCAAATCTACATCACAATTTTTAACTACAAAACCATAGTCTTTTTTTTTTTTTTTTTTTTTTTTTTAATACACAGGATCATTTTTAAGGGTCTGCTGGTCTGCTTTGTCTTCAAATGAGAGAGACATGCTGTTGTTTCTACAGTTACGACAGCATGTTTGAAGAATATACATGCCAAGAGACTTGAACATGGTGGCATGTGCAGCCTTCTTTTTTTTTCTTTCCTTAAGCTTTGTAGTCTGCCTTTAAAATGTCACATGCATGTGGATGTGCACATGCATCTTCACTCTCCCCCTGAATTCTTCAGTCCCTTGAGAGTCTTTCTCCCTCTGGACGAGTACTAGAAGACAATGAGAAACATACTTTGCCACTCATTTCATGGATGATTATTAGTAAGAAATCTATGGTGAGACAGGGGCCTCTTGAGGCTCAGTACCAGATCTCCTGTGTCTCATTAACTCTTGCTATTCCTGCTCTGCCCCCACCTACTATTAATCATAGTAACCAGTCTGCCTTTTCTTTCCTATATATCCAACCCTCCCCCTTCACCAGGAAGTGCTCCCCCACCTTCCTATTACATCTCAAATCCACGAATAAGAACACTTGAAATTCTCAATGAAAATATTTTAAGTTAGCTGGGGTTGGAAAAAAAAATAAACAAACCCCTGACAGACAACATATACACAATGAAAGTCTCAGAAAGTCATATTGCTTTAAGTTAAAAAATTCAAGATACTTGAGATAGACCCTCTACTAGGAATAATTTTAGGCCATGGAAAATAAGCAATAAAACAATGTAATTAGGATCTTATGAGAAAGACTAGCTAACATTAGCTATAGTCACAACCATAGTAGCTCAGTCAATAATGACATGATGGGGTTTATCATAAGATGATGGAGAGAGCCATACGAAGGGCACTGCAATTTCATCCGTTTCTTGGCTGCAGGCCAGTTTGGCTAAAAGTTTTCTTCTCTTCTGAATATATGCAAAATCACTCAGAGCTCATGTCCAAAAAGCATTTTTAGGGGTGCTTTCACACAACTACAAGTAGAAGAGGTACATATATTCCAATTAACTTTCATTTGTAGAAGGCCTGTAAATAGGGTGGACGGTCAGACAGAATAATGATGCTGTTCACAATGAGTGCAAAAGGATCAAGACATGCTCGTCTTAAGAGGCAATGTTAAAAGCTGTCATGCCAAGTTTAAAACAGATGGTTAGATAGCCATGAGGGAACCTCCCACTAGACCAGGTTGCTCAAAGCTTCATCCAGCCTGGCCTTGAACACCTCCAGGGATGGGGCATCCACAGCTTCCCTGGGCAACCTGTTCCAGTGCCTAACCATCTTCACAGTAAAATTTTTTTTCCTAATATCTAGTCTAAATCTGCCCTCTTACAGTTGAAATCCATTCCCCCTCATCCTGCCACTACATGCCCTTGTAAAAAGTCCCTCCCCATCTCTCCTATTGGCCCCCTTTAAGTACTGAAGGAAGGCTGATATAAGGTCCCCCTGGAGCCTTCTCTTCTCCAGGCCGAACAACCCCAACTCTCTCAGCCTGTCCTCATAGGGGAGGTGCTCCAGCCCTCTGACCATCTTCGTGGCCCTCCTCTGGACCCGCTCCAACAGCTCAATGTCCTTCTTGCATTGGGGGCTCTACAAGAGCAGAGTAGAGGGGCAGAATCACCTCCCTCAATCTGCTGGCCACGCTTCTCTTGATGCAGCCCAGGATCCCACTGGCTTTCTGGACCACAAGAGCACACTGCCAGCTCACGTTCAGTTTTTCATCTACTGACACCCCCAAGTCCTTCTCCTCACAGCTGCTCTCAAGCCATTCTCTGCCCAGCCTGTATTTGTGCTTGGGATTGCCTCAACCCACATGCGGGACCTGCCAGCTTTAATTTTGATTTGGATATAAAACATACCCATGGAAGGAGTGGAAGGGTGTAAGTCAGTCTCTGCAAAAACAGGAACTGAATTTATATGTTTTTAAAAGTACAGTAGCTTGCTAAATTCCATGCACATAAAGGCATTTCTTGTATATGTGCTGAAAAACATTGCATTTTGCTACCCTGAAAAAAAAACAAAGCTGAAGGGTGTTACTTGAATATTGTCCAGTCAAATAAATGGATGAAAAAGACAATATATACCATAGCTTCTATTGACACTCAAACACTTTTATATATATGGATATCTGAGGGTGTTTCATATTTTTTTTTTTTTGTGGAGGGGTTCTACAAAACATGACCTCCATTCCCTTAAACACATACTCTTAAAACTAGAAACATTTTGGGTTTTTTCCCCCTATTTGCCTTCCTAAACCTGTCCTAAGCATCTGTATTATGTTATCCAACACACTGGCTGCTAACAATACAATCAATATAAAAGGTTACTTAGGGGGCATGGCTTTTTTCTGTCCTCAAAATACAAAGCTTATTTTTAACAGGAATTTGAACTTTCTCACTGTGGAAAATGTCTTAGAACCATTAAAAAAAAAAAGATAAAAACTAAGCATACTGGAACATACTGGAATTACAATTTTTTTTGAGTATGAAAACAGGAAACTTGCTTTAGCGAACATTTTTCTGCACGTCAGCATAAAATCTATTTTTTCTGTTTCATAACTTGATTGTAAAATTTTACAGGGCAGGAACTTGGCATGCCAGGCACTGACCTAAATGCCTATTATTTCATTGCTTTTATAAAAAAATATCTGACCGCTTACGCATTAGTATTTTTGTAGAGTATTGATATACAAACTCTATTGTCATGATTCAAACAGCAAAACTTATCTTACAGGCACTAACCTCAGTCAGGCTACAGCAAAGATAAACAGATTCCTGACATTTACAGAGCTGGAAGACTACTATATTATATGACCCAGACTTCTGGAATTGAAAGGAGGAAGCACAGCTACCAATGGCTGAAAGTTCATATTTGTATAGTGGTTTACTTCCATAAAAGATTGTATCATCATTTACAATGGGTCAGCTACATAAAGCAGTTTATGTATTTAGGATTTTTCTAGGTGGACCTTCATTCAAAAATAATGCCAATGCATGAAACAATTATGAATGTGCATAGGATCATTGTATTCAACAGCATACTAACCACCTCATCTGCTCAATTTGTTAAAAAGACTGTCAAAACATTTGCTTGCTGACCAATGGCTGAAAAAAATCCTGTGTATTTACTTAACTAAAATTAACTGTCTAAAACTATTGAGAAAAAAATGCCACTTCTTCTGTTTTCTTTCAGACTACATAAATCAAGCCACAACTGTGCTCATCCAGCATCCACTATCTGGTTCAATGGCCTAACAGAAATTAAAAAACCTGCTGAGGCATCACATCCCAAAAACATCATCTCCAAAGGTAAAGACAAGGCTGACAAATGGATGTACGTTCATAGTTTTTTACAACACTGGGTGAGAGACCTTCATGAGGTCTCCAGGAATGGAAGCATGTTTTAGGACCCACGTTTACACCAGTTTCAGTAACGTGGACACAAGAAGGGCACTGGCCTGCAGCTGGGATATCCAGGCTCTGTGGTACAATCAAGGAACAAAACTGAACAGGTGGAGGAAATTCTAAATAAGGAACATTACTCAGAAAATACTCAGGTTTATGCTTATTTGTAACAGAAAGTGTTAAGGATACTGTGTGCTTTAATACTAGATATTTAGTTCTTTGGGGATTAGTGCTCACCCTCCATAAAATACTTTGTGCATTAAATAAGACTGGAAGATACACTTTTCTCTTGTCAAAGCAGGCAGACTAAACAATGTTCTCCAAAGGAATGGTTGGAGCCCACAGAAGCGCTTGTGCAGCATGGGGACTTGCTGCTGACAAGCCCTGATCACCCAATGTTTGTGTTACTGCAAACATATCAGCATATTACAACAGCAGATCCTGATGGGAATGAGCTGTCCTTACAAGAAAGTACCTTCAAGTGAGCACTCAGGCTTGCACTACACATCACAAGCACACATACTTCCTTCTTAACCAGAACTAGCATGGAGTAGCACTGCCATTATCCCAGCCTCCAAGGAACTGAAACAGTAAAACAGGCACTGTCATGGGAGAGCGTGGAGGGCAGGTATAACCATCTCCCCTACAAGAGCCACAGCCAAGGTCACAACTCCATCAAAGTAGGAGCTGTGCAAATATGTGGCGATGGTTGTATCATCCAGATGCTCAAGCTTTTATGATCAAAGACAAAACGCACCAGTTTTGTCTGTAAAAGCAGTACTGGCCAGGATGACACACAGGTGGATCCGAAACAAAATTAATTGTTCAATACTTTTTTTTAAATTTTGAATCTCACATAGGATGTTCTTCCAATACTGTCTGTAAGTCTGTACTTAGCAATCTCACAGGGACTTACCAGCATTTCTTCAAAGCACTTTGTTAGCTCTCTACTTCACATAGAAACCTGGAGAATTTACGCCTGGAAAGGACTACCAACCCATGCAAAACCACTAAAAATTGGTATTTTAGTCCAGAAAAAATAAATTCATTCTGCTGCTTCTGTCAACCAAAAGCCACAAAACATGCATAATTGAGCACACCATTCTGTACTATCCCCATTTCATGGCAAGGAAAACCATCAAGGGACATTAAACATGATTAGCCACAAAGGAAAAGTCAGAGTTAGTCCTGGCACTCTAACTCCAAATTTTTTAATTCCCAGTCTCACGTTTAACGCTGTCTAACCACATCCTTTCAGGGGACATGTAACAGGTACCTTTAGGGTGATAACCACAAATGGCTATAATTTAAAAAGTAATCCAAAGTCTACTCCTCTGAAACCTTATCTGAAATCCTGCAGGATAGATCAATATCAATACATCTTCTACAGCAAAACAAAAATACCGTCTATCAAGAAAGTGCGAAGAAACTGTAGTCTACAAAGCAGAGGTCTTAGAAAAGCATATGCCAAGTCTTCCTGTATGAAGAACTAGCAACCACTTGTCTTCCTCAGCCAATTTAAATAAGAAACAAATTAACTTTCACAAAAGATTAAGGTGAACCAGAAAGCTTGGGTGGAATTTAGTTCTCAGGAAATCTTTTAAAAGAAATCAAACAGCAGTAAACTGCATCTTAATCAGTTCTCCAACACTGACCCTGTATAGGTTCTAAGGTCACTTCCAGGAAATGAAACATTACAGGAAAAACTCTAACTTGATACCTCAGCATTTTGATCAGAAAATTAAGATCTCAACCAAATTCCTTCTAGCAAGAATATTTAGAAAGTGTTAGTTCTGTTAGAATGAAAAAACCTTGGCATGATATGAGTTGTCACTCCCCAGTATTAATATTCATTGCCATGTAAAATGATCAGGTGACTTATTTAAACAAATCATAGCCCTGAACTTACATTGAGGTATCATTCCATTGTTGCAAAAGAAATGACCATACATGCATAACCCACCTACTGCAGAAGTAGTAATTCCAGTATCTCATGGTACAAACAAAACACAGAAACCATTTTGATAATGAAGATACTCCCCCTCCCTCTCCCTCCTCCCCCCCCCCCAAAAAATAGGGAAGTTAAAATGCATTAAATGAAGTAGAACATTCTGTAAAGTTGAATAGTTGGAGCATGCTGGACTTCCTAAATTTTTTGCAGGTTTAAGATATATAAAACTCCTTAAGGACCTGTCTACATTTCAATTAAGACTAACAACTTAGCTAAACTTATCAATTTGCATGTGTTAACAGTTCGTATCTATAGACTCAGTGTGCATCTTCCCTGTGTCTTTAAAAACAAACAAACAAACAAACAAAAAAACACCCAAAACCAAACCAACCAAAACTGGTTCTAAAGGAATTTCACTGCTCCCATCAAAAAAGCAGTATACTAACTCCAAATCAATGGACACAGACATCTCACTCCCCTACATTTAGTGAGAATCTGAAACTAGTGGTATTGTACTATTCTAGCCTAACCAAATGAATGCAATCTAATACAACCTTCCTGTAAGCTGTGAATGCTTACAAACTTTTTTTTTACCCAGCATATCCTTTCTCAAAGATCTTCCTCTGAAGCACTGTAAATAAATAAGCCCTGAATTCAGAAATCCTCTCCTCACATTGCTGTAGATTGTCTGTCCTTACAGATAGATGCTCTTCTGCTTGTTGGCCATACAACTCCAAGACTATGACCTTGTTCCTAAATTGCAATCCCCTCAGGTAAGAGATACTCTGCAGTGTTATAGTCGGACAGGAAATCCAGTGATGACTCTGGAATGCAGCTTATTACTTTGAATTAGCTTTCTCCATAAAGAAACATTGAGGGAAGTGTAAAGGGGAACAACTTCAGGTATGAAATACACAACTTCCACATCCTGAGAGGACAAAGGTAAAGTAGTAAAAGCCAGACAACTTCTACAGAATTTTCTTAAAACAGCTGGTATCACCTTTATTTTTACTCATCCTTTTTCAGCAACAGTTTTTCTCCTTTCACTTCATCTCAAAAGTACAATTCACCTGGACACAAACATTTCCTTTCTTCTTCTACTGATAGCCTTCCTATTCTTTCCCCTCCAATAGCAAATTAGGAAACAGTCCCCTCTGAAGCTTTAGTGTGTGTTGGTTATTAGTACATCACATTGCAAGATACTTTCTGTAAACTGTAAATGTAATGGTAAGTTGTACCAGACAAAATTTTCCAAGTTGAGTTGACTTCAAGCTAAATTTTCACTTAGAAGGGGAAATCCAGTCTAAAAGAAATAATCTAAGGTCTATTACTTGCCCATGCTAAATCAGCCACAATTTTATCAAATAGCCCTAAAGCCTTAAGCAGGCTAGGTTAAGTTCACATAATCATATACATGATTTACTTGTAGTCAGTGACGTGTTATCTGAGTTAGGGACCATGCTCTTCTCAATTCTCCTGGGTCATTTTGTTAAAAAAAATGTAAAGCTGTATTTTAGCCAAAAAAACCCCAATCATCTGGAAAAGCCTGGTTTGCTTGCACAGGCTTTAGCAAAGACTTCCTCAAATTTGAGCATATAAATTTTAAGAATTTGTCCTGGGTTAAACTGAGACAGAGTTAACTTTCTTCATAATAGCTAGCAAGAGGCTGTATTTTGGATTTGTGCTCAGAAGAAAGCTGATTAAAAGTGATGTTTACGTGGCTGCCAAGGTCTTTCAGCTTCTCTGGTTGTCTGAGACTGTAGAAGCTGGGAGGGAGCACAGCCCCAGTTACTAGCCCAGGATTTGATCTTAGGTTTGAGATTGAGACCCAAAGTGGCCAATAATCTATTCCATAACATACACGTCATGCCCACTAGATAGGTGAGGACCCTCCAGAAGATCGGCCCTTTTGGTTCCAGATCTCTTTTGCTCCAGGTCATCTCGCTCCAGGGGGTCGCTCTCACAAGGCCTTCCCCTCCCCCCCACCCC
>NW_010103794.1:0-5862 GCF_000699245.1 Pterocles gutturalis | reverse complement strand
GGGGGCAGTATCACTGTGTATCACTCATTTGTATATAGTATTATTTTCAATATTATTGTAGCTTAGTTATAACCTTCACCCACTACATTGGAAGAGCTTATCTGATTGCACATTTGTTACCCTGCATCTAAAGGAATAACAAATTAAGATGATTTTACTACTCCTAGCAGGTAAAAAAAAAGTTCCAGTACAGAAGCATGTTCAATTAAGAAACAATTTTTAACCTCAGCAACACATTGGCCATTGAACCCAGGTACTGAGCTCGTTTTGGATCCCAACTCCCTGTGTGAATTTAACTGACAAGACAGCTAGCCAAGGTAAAGCAAACCATGAATTGTATTCATAAGTAGGTGCCAACAGTACCACCATTTCAGACAATTCTTTCTCTACAATGTAGCTGCAAATAACATTATAAAAATACAAAGAACAAATAGCATTAAGTGCATTTTATTCAAAACTCTTGGAAGACGCAGCTTCTTAAGGCAGGACAAAGGATGGGAGTGTGCTTTGGTGTGCTTTTGTATGCAAGTCAGATACTCAACATTAGCCAAACTAAAACGACAGTTAAGTTTGTCAAGAGTGTCTTTCAACTCAATTTAAAAAGGAATACTCTTACAAATTATTCCTATTCTGTTTAGAAAATTCCAGTAATTTAATAAAATACAATCTCCAACTAAGGCTCTTATCTAATGGAGTGAACTTCTGTAATTTCAGCTATATTCAAAAACATCTAAATGGAAAATGGTAACATTAACACATTTGTGTTAAAAACTTTTTTTGTAATTCTAACATTAACGGAAATGGTAAAAGCTGCTGTGTTTAACTCCTTTATTGAGAAATTCACAGATGACTGAACATATTCATATTTAAGTTCAAGACAAGGACATATTTCTCAGTTTTAACCAGACTTAGAACAGGCGACTCCATTAAGTACAGCTGAAAAAGGCTACTACAGCAACCTCTCAAAAATCCAGGTCACCCAGATGCAGCTACTGGAAAGCTGAGACACGGTGAAAACCAAGACACTTCAAGAGCTTTAATGAGAACTGCAAGAAAGTGCATCGGAGCCCAGCATCTGGAGAAGATGCCTGCCTCTACACTACCTGAATGACTGGGCATGTCAAAAAACAGGTTACAAACTATAATAAAAATTCAAGCTCAAGAGTCTGAGAAGTAAACATACATGCATTCCTCTCTCCTCAATCTGCAAGTGCTCAGCCCCATACTCACATGTATGTCCTCCTTACCAGCATAATGGAGCTATTCCTTATGAGTTCCTCTTATAGCTGCTCCACAGTTAGTGCAAGACATATAAAACAACTTGCAGGAGAGAGAAAAGTATTCTTGAATTCCAGTCCCAATCCCACCTTAACGTCAAAAAGAAAAAAAAAAAATGACAAAAACACAAGCATGACCCAACTACCACAGAAACCAAGATACTGGGCAAAAGTCAAGAGTTCGAACACTCTCTTGTTTGAGCAGCTAGACCTCAACTACTTGGCTACCTTGACTACTAGGAACTCCTACAGAATCAGATCTAGTACATGACAATACTTATAGCTAGGTTCTACCCATAATTTGCTTCTGAACCGAGTGGTGGGATGGAACCCAACAAAACACACCTTGTATCATCCCTGAGTAAATTACAATAGCATTTTTAAAAATCCTGCAACATCTCAGAAAATTTGGGTAACAGTTAAGGCTGTTCTCCTCATTTGTTTCGGTAGAGGGAGCCAGATTTTCATCACAGATGCAGCAGTAGTTCAGACTTTCCCTAATTAAGTTAATCAGATTCCCTGCAGAAGTACAGGCCTATGCACTGCCAAACCACGGTAAAAGTCAGGACTTTCGCAACTGAGAAGCTGCGCTAAGTTCCATAAGTTGGTAACCTCTGGGGTAGGAACAGGAAACAGAAGCACCCTAGAGTAGGAATGTCAGGGATTGCTGTTACCTTTTTAGCAAGCTTAGAGAGCGTATTAATAAACTACATGAAGACCTGCAAAGCCCTTTCATCTTCTGATGTTGTCCTTTGCAACCCAAAGGACTGTTCCACAGACACCCACCCATTAATCACACACACACTAGTCAGGTTCAAAATTTATTTTCCATTCATTTCTTGCACTTGAAGTACTCTTCGATGACATCTTTGGCCTGAGACTCCTTGCCATAGTCCTGTAACACAAGATAACCCATTAATAACATACAGACCCATTCAAATTTTACTACCTATTTTTAAAAGGACAACTGAAATTCTGACACTTTCTCAAAGCATTCCCAAATAGTCACAAAATTCCACACAAGTAACCTGCCAGCTGCTCTCCTTTTGTTGTCTAATAAAAGACTATTCTAATAAACGACTACTGTATTTCATTCAAGTGTAACACCCATTTGTATGGATCCAAACCAATTCTTCATTTCTGATTAAACCATGAAAAAAGTACATGAAACTGTAGCATAAATATGAAAACACATGCAGAAGGCATCAGTCCTTACTGTGAAGATGTAGCCATCTCTTGGGACCTCAAAGACAACAACATCTTCAAGGCTCGTACTGTGGCTTTACTTTACCAGCATGATTTTAAAATATGCTCTGCAAAACATTTTCAAGTTGAGCAGATACATTGAGCTGGCTTTTTTTTCCTGAAACAAAACTTCTTGCTGGCAAGTGGGCATAGATACATTAAGGACCCAAAAATTCACTCACAGGAATCATAGAATCATTAAGGTTGGAAAAGACCTCAAGGATCATCAAGTCCAACCGTCAACCCAACACCACCTAACTCACTAAACCATGTCCCTAAGCACCACATCTACACGTTTCTTAATACCCTGGAGAATGAGTATTTTAAATAAACATGAAAAGTAATACAGAACAGAGAAGCTGTTTGTTTCCACTAACAACAATGGAAAGCAACTGTTTAAAAAAATAAAAAGTGTAAGAGCTCTATTTAATAGTTCCTTATCTAAAGCAACCTTATCTTTACTGCTTTTTTCACAAGTCAAGAAATAAGCTATAATTAGCATCATCTTACTTTGACAACCACACAACTGCAGCCCACTACTTTGCGAGGCTTTCCTTCTCTGTCGATCTTGCAGAGTCCTACCCATTCACCCAGTTTCTTGTTGTCATCAACCTGTGTAAAACATTGCATCACATTAGAACTAGTCCTTTCAAACATTAACTGGCTTCAGCAAAAAAGCTGCTGTGCTCTCAGAAGTATTAGGTAACGGATGGCTGCTTTCCTCACAAGTGTCAGTAGAGGGAGCCAAAGTATCATCATTGCACAGCTTGTATTTTAATTTGAAGAAAAAGTCTGTTGAGACTCCCGCCATGCTCCAAGACCACTTGCAGCATTAACTCTATTACTTATTGTACAGAACACAAAAAAACATTTTAGCTTTGTAAGATACCCAATACACATCCTTTTCCATTTACATCCACAGTTTTCGTACTGCTTTTATGACCATCACACAGAACTAAAGCAATCACTGCTAAGAGAAATTTTGCTTAGATAAGAGATACACAGAATTACAGCATAGTGTTTTAAAGGTTCAGCTCTCTATATGCTGAAGCAAGCATCTTATACTGCAAGCAGGATAACTGTCACAAACTTGCGTGTGAAGTTCTAACACTCACCTTTATTAAGTTGATCTGATGTTCCGCACAAAGTGCTTCAACTAACTTTACATATGTGGGTTCATCACAATTTGAAGCCAGAACACAAAGATGGGCTTGGCGTCTAAAAAAAAAAAAAAATGAAAACTGACAAATGTAACTTCAGACACTGCTTAAACTTTCTTCTCTAATAATCAAAACTGCAAAGAATAAAACTCAACATGTGCATTTCTAGACAACTTTTTCCTAAGTTTATTTTTGGTTTTGAGACACTATATGCTTTTGAAATTGTAAATACACTTGATACCATCTACTACTTATGTTTTTCATATGCATAACAGACTACTCTTACATTGTTAGCTTTATTATCAGATTCTATTGCAGTTTTGGAAGCTTCCAAACATCCCACTAAATAAATTCTCAGCCACTGGAAAAAGCTATAATGACTGGACAAGCACCAGCTCCCATAAAGAACTGGTGTCACTACTAGAAAGCAACCAAGTTATAAGTTGCCTTTTTTTTACCTCAGATTACAATAATTTAACATTAGAATTGTAATTATTAAAAGCTTGCATTTCCAGGTCAAGTTGTTGTAAGCTCTTCAGAACAATCTTTTCTACTTACATTCAAAGAAGCTGTTATGACAGGGCCCAAATTCTAATTAGGATCTTTGTGTACTGTGGTACAATGTTAAGAATACCAAAGGGACACCTGACAAGAGAGACAGCTGTATAGGTCTTCTATGCTTAACCTCATGGCATTTGACCACTGAAAACTAAGTCAGTTTTTTCTCTATTGTCTCTTCATCATGAGTTTCACCACAATGTTTCAGAAACATTTCCAAGCACGAACCATCACACAACAAACATATATAAACCTTATACATACATCACCCTCTTAACACACAGCATATGAAGTTGTAGTTGAACTCAAAAGAACTTTTACAAAGAAGTTTCCAGTGACCTAAGCTGTATTTCTCTTCCATTACTTGGTACCTTGTCTTAGAGCTTTTTGCATACAGGTTTGTCAGACTGCTGTTCTCACTCATAAGAGGAGTGAAGGGGTATCCGACAAATTGCTAAGTCATCACCCAAACACTGCAGCATTACACTTAAGCACTATTCTTAAGAGTATATGCCTATATAGAGAAAAAACACACAAGTACGTACATATGTGTATATATATACATGCATATATATAGTACTTTACACTATGAAGAAACCACAACTAATAACCATGGTTTGCACATATATGACAAGTTTAATGTTGTACCAAAGTTATCATTTACAGCTGTAACAAAAAACTACAACTAGCAAAGAAGTAAAGGCAAACCATGAACTTCAGTTTTCTTCATAAAACTAAATCAATTCTTCCAGGTTAAGTCTGACATACATATTAACCCTCCCCATTAAAATTCTTACGAAGTTTTGAGAAGAGTTTATGACTTCTTAAAACCCAAGGTTCTTAAGCCCCAGATTACCACATCTTCACACCACAAGCACCATTCCATTTTCTTCACAAAACTAAATGGCACTGGGGTCAGAAAAAGACAGAACCTAACATATTTGATACTGGTATTCTTGAGTCACTGAGTTGAGTGTCTGTGCTTTAAAAGCACAATTAAAGACCCCAAAACACAGACAGCAAAAGACAAAATTCTTTGTAAGAAAAACATGTTCTTCTAAAATCTTTATACTAAACATCTGGACAAAGCAAGCACTGTATGTGTCCAATACACCTCATCCAGTTTTTCTACTGACCCCAGACAAAATGAGACCAACACTTACTTGTCCAATGCTTTGGCTGCTTCACGAATACCGCGAGCTAGGCCATCATGGATAAGTGCGGTTTTCAGCACTTCTTGCAGGGCGGTGTTAACGTCCATTACACCTCCAGCAGTAATGCTAAAAGGAAGACAGATATTATTGCTCTAATCACGCCAACATATTAGAACTATAAGCAAAAGCTTCCCATTCACCTGTAAGCATCCAATCATTAAAAAAAATACAAAGGGCCAGATAAAAAACTAAGCCAAAAGAAAAGCTGAAAATAAGAAAGTGAAAGAAACTAGGAGATTAAATTCTCCTGGCAAACTAGCCAGATGCGTTCTCTCCACACTCCCTTACAAAGATGGAGAAACCACGCACACAGGGACGCTGGCAGCCAGACCCCCCGCCGAGCACCCAGCCCCTCTCCCGCAGGAAGCATGCGGCAGCACCGCGGCGGGGCCTCCGCAGGCCGCGCGC
>NW_010103793.1:1104-17049 GCF_000699245.1 Pterocles gutturalis | reverse complement strand
CTCTAACATTCTGTGATTCTGTGTAATTGCACTTTTCCCAAGCTCTGCTGCTGCCTAAACACACTTATAAGCTGAAAAGAAGCAAGTTGTGTGTGGGCTTGATGCTGAGGTGTGCGTGCTGAGTTTGCCCAGTTCCCTAAGCCCTCAGAAGCTGCTCCAGCATAGCACTTGCTCCCTCAGCAGAAGTAGTGGGCTCCCTTGGTTGTTTATCATGAGTAAGCAGTGGCTGGGGATGGTGCAGGCATGGCTGATCCTGCCTCAGGTCTGGGTGATCCACTGGGTTCACTCCTAACATGTATTTTTAGGAAAGCTGGCAGCATGGAAAGGGGGGAAATTAAGGTGAATTTACTCTGGAGTCATCCATCTCAAGGAATTTTGGAGCAATGTTCACATGACCACTTCTGCCCAGTGCTTTATTTTTTTTTAACCTGTTTCTGGCCTTTCTGTTTCCCTGCAGGAAGTCCCCACTGCTTTGGGGCCAGCTGTGGCCCCCTCCACCCCATTTTCAAGCTCTCACATGGTTATTTGCTATACTGAGACCTTCCAGGAGCTCCCACCTTGGTGCACTTCTCCTGCATTTTGCTCCCAATAACCTTTCAGCATGCCCACACTCTTGTAGGTGGACCTGCCCTGACATCCTGGGTGTCTTCTATGCCGGATTAAAGCCTGGCTGCAGTCTAAGCACCCTGTGAGAAGTCATCTCCAGATCCTGCATGCAAGCCCATGTTACCAAGCTTGAGACCATCCAGCTTCACCCTATCTTCAGGGGAGCCTTGAGCCCCCATCAGGTGCTGTTCCTGGCCAGGAGCAGACCGTGGAAAACCTGATGTTTTAATTAATGCACCTCAAAGCTTTTAGCTGGGTGAATGCTGTCTCTGGGTCATCTTCCTGCTCCTCACTGTGGACAGCAGAAGATGACAGTGCTCCCCTTGGTGCCTGCTCCTCACTGTGGACAGCAGATGACAGTGCTCCCCTTGGTGCCTGCTCTTCCCCTCAGCTGTGTGGTAAGTGCTGAAAGCATCTCTCTGCCTCCCCTCCTTTGAGCAGGGCTGTTCAAGGTCTTCTTGTCTCCTGCTGAGTGGCCTGGCCAGGGTACTGTGTAATACAGCAAGAGCAGCAGCACATTTAACCTGCCTTGCTTCCCTTGCCTTGCTGTAATGAACCAGCTCCCTTTGAAGCTGAGGTCTGCTCTGTAAAACATGTCTGAGACCTGCTGGAGGCACCAAAGCCAGGAGAACAGCACTGGCTGTCTCACCAGATCCCCCTTGGCCTTTGCAAACGCTGCTTTGGAAGCATGGCTGGCTTCTTTCACATAGCACATGGATAAATCTTCATGTCCCTCGTGAGAGACGTGGGCTGTCCTCAAGTGTAAGAGCAGTGACAGCATGAACTGTTGCACTCTGCACATGTTTGTACCCTGGAGGGAGAGGATGAAGTAAAGCCTCTGTCCTCAAAGGTGTCAGCAGCACGGGAGGAAGGCATTTGTCAGAGACCGTCTGCATATGAGCTCATCAGGCTTTGAGTCCTGCCTCATCCTACCTGGTCGGCCAGGAGAAAAAAGGAAAATCAATGGCTTTGTCCCCAGGAGGCTGATAGAAATGGAGTGTTGGGAAAGAACTGCAGGAATAGCGTGGGGTGAGGGAATGGCTACAGATATTGCTGGGGGCACTGATGCAGCCTAACTCATGGTAAGAGAAGAAGAAGCCAGCACTTGCTCTGGAAAACAGGTAGAAACCAACCTGCTCGTAGCAGGCTCACAATGCCTTTGGGAGGATTCATTAATACTTTTGTGAGTCAAACCGTACAGTTTTCACAGCACTAGCGGGTGTTTCTGTTTCTCCAATAAAATATTTCCAATTTCATTGTACTGTCAGCACAGGCTCATTAATGAGTGCACAAGGAATCCTAAATTGGATTTGCTTGATATCATACTGGAGTGGGTAATCATATTTATTGCCTCTTTGAAAACTGAAGCTTTCAGTCCAGATCAAGGAATCATCATCTCTGATAGACACTTCAGTAAGCAGTACCTGGGAAAAGCAGGCCAGTCACTTTAGAAACCACTTATTGTATGTTGAATCCTTAGGACTAGCACATGAAAGTAAATCTTGGGTATTTACTATGTTTGTAAAGACTCTTCTGAGCTTTCTCTTAGCAGTGTTTAACTTGTATTAATCTTGTGATGAGAATGAACCCATCCCTTTTGTTTGTGGAGTGATGGGGGAAGCATAAGAGAAAGTACCCTGATGCCCACATGAGCAACTGTTGGTGGGTCACTGCAGATGTGATGGCTTGAGCTGCTCGTGCTGGGAGAGTCCTGGGAGGCAGCCTGTATCAGGTGGGAGCAGATGTTTAAGACTTGTATTTTTTTACTGCTTGGGAGATTAATTGTGATGTGGCTTTATAGAGGTACTTGACTTGTGTTTTTCTGTTCCATGGTGACCACATTTACTTGGCAATGCTTGCGTTGGTGGGCAGAAAGGAATCTGTGCACATCTCTCACAGCTAGACTGCCTGGGAGATGGGCTAGGTGATGTGCTAGTGATGGGAGCAGGGAGAGATGTGATTATCCTTTTGTACAGAAGGCACTTGATTTTGCTAGGTAAAACCTCAGATATATTGCCTAAATTTGTGTGCAGTTATTTGAAGTGGATGGAGTTCTGACAATGCTTGTGATGAGAGTATTTTGCTAAGACATGTTGAAAGATCACTGTGATCCAAAAGAGGGTCTTAACATTAATAATTAGCAGTGTATGACTGAGGTTTAGTGGCTGGAATAGGGTATCCAAAGTTACAGCTGGAAAGATTGCTATGTGGGGCTGTAAAGGAATATGTATGTTAGGTACGTTGGAATTAAAAAAAACCACAACAACAAACAAAAAAAACCAAAACCAACAAAAAAACCCCCCAACAAACCAGTGTATTTGTGGAAAGGTTGTTCAGGCCTTTCCCAAGCTGCCTGTACCTGCTGCCTGTTGGTTACCTTGTCTCACCAGCTGAGCAATCAGGGAACGGGTGGAAAAAGTTGCTGGTCAGGTTTTGTCTTATAAGAGCTTCTTACTGATATTAGTAAGAAATAGGAGGCAAAGTTAATATTTTTCTGCCAAATGAAACATTTTTGGTTTTGTGTGGTGGTCTGAGTGGGTGGTCTGAGTTGGGACCCCAGAAAGTGACAAGTGCTTGTGGGGTCCCTGTCTAATCTGACTGTCGAACTAATAGAAAGTACAGGAAACTTGTGCTGCAGTAAAAGGGACATTGGGGCCTTTAGGACAGCCAGGATCTGTTTTGTCTGGGATGATTGCTTGTGTGGTGCAGGAGGGAGAAGAGCCTGAATTTATTTCATGTCCTGGAATGAGAAAAGCAGAAGGGCTGGGAATTGGATGTGAAATGAGCTGGCATGTGGGACCAAATACCAGCTACCTGTGGGTACTCTGCTCTGCGGGCGCAGGATGTGCGTGTGTGCAGATGCAGAAGAGACCTGTTATTTCTTCTGGAGGCAGAGAGCATTAGACCCTGGAGACTGACCTCCCATCTTTCACAGGCCCTGCAATTTCTTCATGTTTCTCTTGACATTAGCCCACTGATTTATGTTAAACTGAAGTACATATTTTTTTTTCCAAAAAGATCTGAAGACATCAGGAAATGAGAAAACCAACATTTCCCCTGATAATTTGTTCTACGAGTTAACCACTGGCACTCTTTTTCTGTTCCTTATTTCTCATTTCAGTCTGTCTGGTTTCTAATCCTAAACACTAGTTCCTGTTACAGGTATCAGGAGTAAATTAAAATGGCCTCTAGAATAGTGCCTGCTTTCTTTTCAGAATGTGGGGTATGGTAATTAAATCTCTTCGTGCTTTTGCAGAAGGCTAGGGTTTAGTGCTCTTGCTGCTTGTGAAAAAGCAAATCCCATCCCTTCCCTGGCAGCTGGTTTGTGCCTCTCAAACCCACATGTACGCATCCCTGTAATGCAGTAGGGCAGGGAACTGGTTCTGCTGAAATACATAAACTTTCCTGTTGCTTCTGGGTTGTTCTCTGCAGTCTGCTCGCCACAGGGCTGTGTGGATGCCTGGTGGTACAGCACTAAGCACAGCATGTTGAGGAGGAGGAGGAGGCTGGAGGTGTTGCAGGTGGGATGGTGTTGCAGCAGAGTCCCTTTTCAGGGATCAAACTGCCACCAAACCCTCTTGCTGAGGAATGATTTTCCAGTCCTCAAATTAAAAGCAGAAGGCTGCTGTGTTTGCCCAGTGCCTAACACAATGTGCCTTGTCTACAGTGCTATGTAAGAAACAATAACAAAACAGCTGTTGGTAATAATGAAGCAATTGAGCTTTCTCAAGTGCCTGAGAGTGAAAAATACTTTCCTTGCCTGATAAGAAAATGGTTTTGCTACCTTGCCTTTGAAGGGCCGCAGCAGCTCACTGTGAGGGCAGAAACATAGGAGAGGAGTGATCACCCACTGCAAATGTCACCTTGTTCCTCTTGAAGGGCTTGGCTGATAGGGAGAGGGAACACGCACAAACTGTTTGAGATAAATATTCCTGTCAGGATCAGCTCAACTGAGGCAAAGGTGAATTAATTTATGGAAACTTGGTTAGATTAAAGCCCACATGAGCTGAAGGTATTAGTGGGAAAATGCATAAAGATCTTTGTTTCTACACTCCAGTCAAAACAATCTGGGTTAAGCAGAAAGCCTATTCAATAAGCCAGGAAAAGCTGCTTTGATGGAAGTACTGGGACAGGAGAGCTGAGGCAGTGGCAACCTCTGGCAGAGAGCAATTAACTGCCTTGCACAGTTGTGGCTGATGGGGAACATGGGTGAACCTAATTGATTGAATTGATGAGAGTCTTATGTTTACAAGTTAAACTCTTCCCTAAGAAGGAATTAAAGAGATCTCCTTTAGCCCAGCTGAGTGAAGTGTAAGAATACCTACTAAGTTATAACCATTTCTTACTTTTTTTTTTTTGTGGCCCATTTAATGAAAATGTTTCATGCTTTGTATGACTCCACTCTACCAGCTCATAGTTTTAACACAGGAAATGCTTTCTAGGTGAGTTCATGCTGTATCATGTTTTATATATTAAAAAAAAAAAAGTTGTTTCTTCAAGTTTATGAAAACAAAGTTTTTTACAGTAAAGAGCCATTATGACTTGACTTTTCTATAAACCAGATATTAAAATGTTAATTATTACAATTTAATTATAAACTAGGGCTGTCACACAATACAAAGTTAAAGGCATAGCTGAGCTCCAAACTATTCAATTATCAGAGATAATATTCAGATAATCTAACTCAGCTAGCCTGTTAAAAATACTAACCTTGTACCTAGAAATGGACTTCCTAAGCATTGTCAGTCATGTCACTGTGGGTTTTAGAAGGTCACTCATATTTCCCAAAGTTTATTTTGAAACTGTTTGTCTTAGCTCAGGGTTTGACCTGTGGATCAGCATAGACTGTAGATACAGAGTCAACAGTTGATTATTAAGTGGCAGATAAGCCACTGATCCCAGGGTAGCTCTCCAGTGTAACTCTGAAATTAGAAAGAACCAGGTTTGGCTGGGTGCAGGATGCTGTGGTAGAGGGAGCCTGTTTTACTAACGCTCAGAGTGAGAAAAACATTAAGTAGAGCATGGGGAGGGGAAATTATCTCTCCTCTTTAGCCAAGCTGGGGATGCTGAATGTAGGAATTAAACAGTAAAGAGAAGCAGGTAAGGAATAATCCAAAAAGAATTGATTTTTATTTTTTTAGATTTTCTGAGACAATATACCTAAAGATCCTTGTGGAGAAATGACTCCTTGCAAGACCATTGACGCTTCTTCCAAATCTAGGTCCCAGAGGGCTGGGAGGCAGAACTGCAGCCAGCTACCCAACTGGTGCTGCAGCCATGGGAGGAATATACTAAAACTTCAGTATTAATTTGTTTTCAATCCAGACAGAAGGTGGTACAAGGCCCTGGGCCTGGCTTGTTAGGCTAGTTATCAGCTTATTGTGAGAACTGCAAGTGTAAAGTGGATCTTGGGACCAGATGCTGTTTGTATGATTCACAGTTTGAGTGTGAGATAGCAGCAAAGGCTTTGAAAATAGTCTTGGGCTGAAAGCAGAGAGAGAGAAAACCATAACAACTTATGAGTGATTATTGAAAAAGTGTAGCCTTGAGAGCTGGGAAAAGACTACTTTTGCCTTCAGGAAGGAAGAAGCTTAGTGAAGGGGAGAAGGGAACAAACCCAGGCAGGGACAGGATAAAAGCATGTGCTGGAACCTGGGAAAGCAATCTCCCTTCCTCAGGAGCCTTGCAGCGCACTGTCCAGGGGCTGAGGGCTGGGCACTAGCTAGGAATTCAACAGGCTTAGAGGAATAAGTTCCCTAGTCTGGGCTGGGGAAGGAACAGAGTGCCTACTTCAGTTTTGACTGTCCCTGTTGCAGAGCTCTGGGGCCTGAAAACATCTGTGACTTAGACCATCACAGGCCATAGTTGCCAGTACTGACTGTACAGTGTCAGCTCTGTGGTACTGAATGCTCACAGCTAATTTATGATGAAGGACTGTCTGATTTGGATATATAATGATCATGTGGATCATCACTGGGGCTTGGACTAGATGATCTTCAAAGGTTCCTTCCAACCCATTCTATGATTCTATGTTTAAGAACTAATAGGTAGTGCTAATGTTCAGTAGTATGAGAACTATTGGCTTGAAGTGTCATCAATGAATGCCAATATAGTAAAGTTATTTTAAAGCTTGAAACTGGTACGATTTATCAGTCTAAGCACTCCTGTCACAGTGATCTCTAATTCCCTAATGGATATGTGTATATTCAGTTGCAACCACACATCTGCACTCACTCGTCAGCATGTGCTTGGCTCCAAATCACGCTGCATCCTGCCCAATGGGAGGATTACAGATAACTGTAGCAATACCTGATCTTTCTTAGGTGGGAATAGTTGTAGCCAACCCTGTATGCTGTCTCATTTTCTGCATTTTTAGCAGTGATTTGGCTTTAGATCCAAGAAAAAGCTTATGACTCATCTCAGCTATCTGTGATATGGGCCAGTGTGGGGGAGCTTGCCAGAGTGCTAGACTGGGAGGGTGCAGAAAAATGCATAAGGCTTTAGGAAGATTAGATGTATGCTGCACTTGCTGCCCTATGCCTGTAAAAAAATTAAATGTAACATGATTAAATGTGAATCTTTATGAAAGGAGAAGGTTACTTTAAAGAAAACTTGTCTCACTCATTGTCATACATTTCACTCATGCTTTCAAATCCACATAAGCATGGGGTTCAAGATGTGTCAAAGCTAACAAGGATCACTTCTGTAACACAAAGGATGGGATGTTGACTGTCAAATCCTTGGTCCATCTTTTGAGTTCCTCTTGATCATACTAGATCTAGTTTGAGTTGGTTTGAACCAATTTTTTGGAAGGTCTTTTATTCCCTTAAAAAATCAAAGTTATTGCAGTGAATTTTTTCCCCCTAAGAATCTTGCTGCTTCCTCCATAAGTCTTAGACAAAGTGGCTGCCCATTGTCTTTGTCTCATTGTGAGTATCTGTATGGCCAGTTTGCCCTTCCGGTAGGACAGCAGAAAGCAGTGGCACATACAGGGTGACACAACCTTGTCACGATCCTCGTGTTATAGGAGCACAGGTCTCCTGATGAGTTGTTTCTTCTGTGGCCTTAGCGGAGCACAGGCTTCATGATGGAAACATCTCATCTGTCAATGATTTAGTCTGATTGCTGTTACCATGTTCTTGATTGTCAATACAAGCCACTCTTCTAGCCCTTGCTTGACTAATAGGATTTCTCGTGCTTTCCTTCATATCAACCTTGGTATTTCGTTTATGAATACCTGTATTTCTATCTGAACGCCAGCCAGATATATGGTAGATACATGGTGGTGTATTGTGATCTGTAGCATTTTGTAGGTATGCAATGACTCTTAGAACTGGTGTAGGAGGAAGTGGTCCCTTCACAGGCTGTCCACAAAGCTTGCTGCCACCCTGGTATTGGTCATGAAACAGAGAGACTCCAGATCAGCACTTAGAGCCTGCATTTGTATTACGTAGATGTTGGCTTTTGCGAGTTTGCTAAATGTCCCTAACTAATTATTCTACTACAGTAATTATGTCTGTTTTCTGAAGGCCTGCTGTATCCCAGGCGTATTTGTGATGTCAGTGAAAAATTAAAAACCAAAAAAACTTCCTTGTTACCGGCACAAATCTGAACAGCCCAGCTGGTTAACTTGCTGGCCTAACCTCTTTTCTGTTAACATCTAACTCTCCTCCTTTTTTCAAAGCCTGTTCCTCTCTCACTAAGCTGTGACGATGTCATCCACTAAGCTTTGTCCTCACTGAAGTGACAACTGCGCAGTCCCCAGCTTCTAGGTGAAATGGCAGACTTAGCTGGTTACTAAAGTCCTTTAAAAAAAGGTTTGCTAGTATTTTCCACTTTTGATAGATCAGCCTTCTCTTTGTTCACTCACAGACATCCAACTTGGATTAAAAATAGCAGTAAGGCAGTGTAAGGGGTTTTTCTGACTGCATGTCTTGTTTTTAAAATATAACAAAGGGTTCACTCATTTTGACTAGACATCAAAAGTCCTGTCTCTGCTTACTTCTGATGGAGGCTGTGGTGGTTCTCCTCCTGTCCCAGCAGGCATTTCCCAATTATTTATTTTTCAGGCTGAGCTGGCCCTGACTTCATTGCATCTCTGATTGCAAAAGAAAGATAACGTTTGAGGCTGATGCAGGGTTCCTCTCAATATTTCCAAAAGAGATTTTAAGCGATTTGTCACAGCATAACATGTAAGTGCAAGAAGAGGAGAGAGATCTGGCAACATTGATTAGCTGACTGAACTTACTGAATAAAATTTCTGTTGCATGCTACGCTGAAGACAATATGTTCACATTGTGGAGAAAAAGCCAGAGAAACATTGATAAGCTGCCAAAGGAAAACCCTTTTCATCAGCTGCTAGCAGTGGATTGCCTGCCCCTCATCGCTGTATTTCGTTTGACCTTTGTGTCAAGAGTGATTAATCTTTGCAAAAACAATCAGTGAGGAACAGGCTGTTTGCCAAGAATATAGCACAGCCTCCCTGGAAAGGCATCTGCAAGGACAGGAACTGGCTTTGGTGAATGTTAACATGATAGATGATGTCTGCTGAAGAAGCCACATTTTTACTTTAATTTGCTTAAGCTGTAAACCAAGCTAGCGCTCATGATGAGGGAATTTTGTCTATGTCTTTATGGCTCTTGCCTATAAAGTTTGAGAGTCCTGGCACTGACAACTTTGAAAGGCTCAAATAATTAAAAGATAGGATATAGGAGAAGTAGAATAGGTGGAACTTAACTGACCTAGATTGATTTGAAGTTTTCTGTGAAAATGATTGTGGGAATGGATATGCATCTCAGGGAATGATCAGTGTGTGTTAAAGGTGTGAGCAAACGATGTAGTGATTAGTAAATGTATATAATGTAGGAGAATTATTGTGGTACAAAAAGCCAGGACAGATTATATTTTCTACACAATGTGTGCCCTTGACACATTAGTGCAATGCTGACAGCTTTTTGTCCAGTCAAAAAAGGGAACTAGCGTGCTAGTTGAGTTCCTGGCTAGAGATGCCAATTCCCTGGATGAAGCAGACTCTGAAAGAAGAGCAAATACTTCACAATCTTGACATGCGAAAACTCCCCACTGAAACCGTTATTGCAGTTGAAACTGGTACCATAAATATTCTCTCCAGATGTTCACCTAAATGAAAGTGCAGTCTTCTGCTCCATCAGTGGCATGTCAGGATATCAGTGTCTGCTTGGTAAAGGAGGTGTAAATTGGTTCCTGGAATGCTCAGTAGGGATTTTGCTGAGCATCTGATCTGATAACTGGGAATTAGAGTGGGCAGGGGAGAGGTTCTCCAGAAAGATGGAAGAGAAGGAAACTGTGAATGTCAGGGAAGGTCTGTGTCTGAACTGTGCTGTAATTTGTGTCTGTGCTGAAACTACACAGCAAATGAGTGCTGAAGGGAACAAAGCAGCTGAGGCAGGCACAGCCAGCAAGCTGCGTCTGCAGGTGCCTGGAAAAGTAGTACATCAGCTTCAGGAGTCTACACAGTCTTAGCTCAGGCACGTTCATGTGAGCTGCAGCTGTGCTTCTAGCTATATGCTCAGGTATACATTTCAGTCAGAGGAAGCCAGCCTAAGTCTAAAGAAAACATCCGTATTCCATTTCCATGAATGAATGTTTTTCTACTTTAAATTAACCTGTACAGCATTCATCAGTCCTTTTTACATTTGCAGTGCAAAGAGGAATGGCTACCTATATCAGAACACTTACCCATGAGTGTGGGTTTTAACCCTTCCTCCAGCTCCACAACTTTTTTCAGCATCTGTGTTCTCCCAGGAAAAACAAGGAAAAAAATCTTCTAAACATTTCCTGTCTGTATCCATTCTTTGCCATATATGCGTTCAAATCTGTCACCTGTTTTCTATTGCTTTCTATCTTTCCTTGTGTGTGCCACATAAAACGATATATACATGGATGCTGAGACAGAGCTGGTCTTTGCTTCCTGTCCCTGCCCATCTCTGCTATTGTTCTGTGAGTAAACCAAAGCAAAGCTGTGAAGGGTAGGAAACCTCATTATTATAGCTGTTTAGCTGAAATAAGGGGAAGCTTGAAAGCATGGCTGATAAGCAGCTATGTAAGATTAACATGCAGGTATCTGCCGCCATCAGACATAACAGTATTTGTCAGAGAAGAGCTGTGGCAGGATATGATAGTGTCTGGATATAGCACTGGGATACACAGCATGAACTGCTAGTAGCTAAGCATTACGTATAGTTTGAAAGCAGGATTAAATGCACGTGTAGTGAAAATAATTTAATTGAAGGAGTTTAAACAGACTCTATAGGTACATCTAGATGCATATGGATGGAGAAACAGTTACTAGAAAACAGGAAGGTGAAGAGAGGAAAAATACATGCTGTCAGGCAGTGTGTGAAAGTGTCCCAGGAATGGATAAGCTCCAGAGTCAAGAGGTCTTGCTGAATCTACAGGAACCAATGATCTCAGGACATAGATAAATCTACACAAGGCCATGAGCACACATGCCGTCAACAACAGGTCGTGTAACTTGGGCCATATTCAAGAAGGCGGTGGTGGCTATATGCTGACAAAGATTACAGGATTGTATGTGCATCTGCAGAAACAGATTGACTTTCTGAGCATTGACCCTGAAGTCACTGGCACATCTGTATGAGCCTCTGTATCGGAGAAAAGCACTGTGGTCAGCTTTCCCTGCCCCACTGAGTAACGAAGAGTGATTGCATGTGTATGAATATGAAAGAATAATTGAATTTACTGTCTGGATAGTTATCTGCTATTAATAAGTATAAATAACAGTTATAATATATTATAACAGTTTAAAGATATGCTAATAAATATTGTATGATCAGTTTCTCCACAGAGTTGATCCTGTATCAGGGAAAAGGCAATTTACTACACTTAAACTCCAAGGTGGGAAGACTTATGAAGATACCTGTCTTTGCCCTTACCTGCCATTCTACATCAGTTCCTTAGAGAAATCTCCTTTTGCAGCCTCGTGACTTGTTCCTTTGGTTCTGTTCTTGCATGTAATGTTCCAAGAGGGTTTCATGGTCCTGTGCCACTTCAGAAAACTACCTTTTCACTCTGATTGCCTTAAGGTAGCCCAAGGTCAATAATTTTTGAATGACTTACCCTTTGCTGTGCCTTTGGTGAGGTCAGGCATATTAAAGCAAGGTGTAAATGAACAGACACATTAATGCAACAAGAGGTCCCTAGAATTTCAAAGAATGTGGTTAGGGTCAGTATTTCATATCTTTGTCTGAAAAGTCAGATTTGTCACCCAGCACACAATTAGCCAATCTCACATGCCAGTTTGAAACACTGATTTTATTTCAGAGTTGCACAAGGCTGGGTGCTCGGTGGCTTTCCACAAATCAAGCACACTGACCAGAATCTCCGTGCTCAATTTATTACAAAAATTACAAGTTGATCATATACCAAGTACTTCCCTTAACAAGTGATTAGATAGTGATTTATATATTATTTTGATAAAGTTACATGTGGTTGCATCATGCAATCTCTCTACTGCACATGTTCAGTGAGTAGGGGTCTGTTCCTGGAGGCAGGTACCCTTTTGTCTAGAGGTGTGTTTTGCTATGTGTATGAGCGCATAATGAGATAGTTCACCTGAAGATAGTGCAGCCTTAACTTTCTTTGCCAATTTGGCATCTAAAGTCCATATATCCAGGTTGTTCCTTAAAATAATATTAGGCCCCTTTGTTATTTTAATTTTTTAATCTTTGTTCTTTTAAACTAGCCTAGTTTTCCTTAACTAAGATCTACAAATGTTAGCCTGACCTAGATTAGTATCTAACTGCTAGGAACAGCACACAACATTTTATAACAATATGGACCTTTGAAACAGTCACGTCATAAAGTGGACCCAGGTTCATAGCTTAAGATGGGCAACCATGTGCAAAGGCCTGCATGTCACACACTGTCAGCACCTCCTCCTGCATTTAGATCAGGGCTGCAGATCACCCCCTGGAAAACTGCATTCTTCTCACAAATTGCTTGAAGAGGACATTTGAGTTAATGGTTGAACACGAGTTATAGCCTCTTCTGCCTGCTGAGGGTGGCCCCATGGCTGTGAACGTCTGATGGCCCCTACAGCTAAACATACTTCTCCATGAGTGATCTGCTGCTCCTTCACAAGTGTCTCCATGCAGAACCCCTTGGGTGAGGGATCTGCAAGGGACAACCCTCCTTTTCCCTTCCTTTTCTGCAAATAAATTTGAGGTATTAACTATCTTTGTGGCTTCTGAAATTGAAAGCAAGTGAAAACTGTTCAGGAAATGGATGTGTTCTTTTTAAAGTACAATTTCAGCTACCCTTTTAAGACTTCAGAAATACTTAGTTTCTAGTGTTAAAATATGGTAATTCTGTGGTGATGGATCATTTTCTAGAAGAAAGGCTGAACGTACCGATGTATTTAAATGAGAATTGAATAATCCTGAAGTCCAGTGATGCTTTCAAAAGCCTAAAGGCAATTTCTTCACAGACTAAAAAGGGTGCTTTGATTTTACCTCCTTTGCTTCTTTGACAAAAGCATATGTGCCCTTTCAGATTCAAGGCTTTTAACTCTATTTAGAACACTTACATTAAAATATTATAATAAAGATCACATGGTTGTGACTGATACGTTTCAGATGTCCATGTGCTTTGGCCAAATCACAGTTCTTCATCATGACAGAGCTGTGGGCACTACATTTCCCTGTGGATACAGCTTAAAACCTCTGCACTCTGGGATACTTCCTGCTTTTGCTTGAAAATAAAAGCATGAGTCATTCTGGAAGGCAATTAAGGAAGATATTAAATAAGTACCAAAGAATAACTTGCATAATACTCCCAGTATAGTTTTTCATCTACTTGTAAAACCTGATCATGTTTCCCAGATTTGTACTTTTTCAAAGTTTCTGGTTATTTGTGGGTGTTCAGACTGCATGATGGGAAGGACTACTAGAAATTAAAATCAATAGCATGGGACTGGGCAGGAGGCAAATGATATTCCAACTTCTTTGAAGCAAGGCATGAGGTAAGTGTCTTCTAACTTTTGCTTAGTTTGGAGGAAGGGAACTCTAAGTAGTGAAGTGCTCCCAAATTGTCAGGGAAAGTAAGATTCCCTCTTTCTTGGGAATAATTAGTATCTATAGTGATAAGAGTTATTATAATTAAGGTAAATTTTAAAAGTAGTTTGAGTATTATGGTTACTTACTGGTATCTGTACTTGTGTGCCTAATGACTGCTCGTGCCTATTTATTTAAAATTAAGGCCTGCCATAGGGCATGTATTAGTTTAAACAGTGCGTGTATTCACAACTCTCCTGCTTGTGGGAGGGGGGACGGGACACAAAAAACAAGCCAATACCATTAAAGCTGTTTCTTACTTCCCTCGCTGTCCTCAGTGCCACAGTACCCTACCTTCTGCAGTGACTGTATTTCAGACACTTGCCATAAGCAGGTTATTATAAGCCATGTTATTACTTAGGTAATTGCCTTTTTTTATATCCTTGCTATCTGCTCCTTATGAGAAACAGCTTCAGCTTGCCATCACCAATGCTAGAATCGGACTTTCTGTAGAAGCTGCTTGGTGTCTCCACATTTCCTGCCAAGTTCCAAATGCATTCTGTATCTGACTCTTTTGTAACTATTCACGTCTCCAGGTCGTGGACCTGTAAAAATGCCTCTAGGTCTATTGCAATTTGGCAGGGTTAATGTATTAAACTCAAAAGTAAAGAAGATGTTACATTACTTGAATTACAACTGCTCCTTCAATAAAAATATTTCTGGAATTCCTGGGTAACACTGGGCATGAAACTTTGCTTTAACACTTTACTAAACAGTAATTTAAATACACACTATTGTCTTTTCAAGCAAAGCTACAGGACAGCAAGCCCAACTGTTCTTCATTTGTTGCTCAAGAAAGTTACACCAAACATAAACAGGGATTACGTTTGTTGTGTATGGTGGGTCTTGAAGTGTGTTGTCAAGTAGCGGGATCCCCTCCTGTAAGTTTCTTACCAACATAACAGTTTGGAGATGGTCCCTGGGGCAGAGGGCTTGCAGCTGAAGACAATGTGTGTATGATGGGTTAAAGGAATAAAGGAGGAAGGTTCATGATGTGATGGCAGCCCAACGTTCCACTCTTTTGAGGCTGGGTTTAAGAAAGCATAAATTACACGGATGAAAGCTTTTGAAAAACAGACTGAGGGATGGGGCAGGGTGGAAGGGGGTGGGTTGGAGTGCATAGTACACAGCAGACTCAGACGCTTCAGATACTCAAAAACCAGTTCTCTATTTTGACTTGTGCTTTCAGTTTTGCGTTACTGTTACTTCTGCTTTGCAGACTTTCCTAGGCCAGCCTGCCTTGGGTGGTGTGTGGAGAGAGATGTCAGATGGGTTTCTCCTTTCCATGTGAGTTAATTGTCTCCTGGTGTTTACGGATCCAAGACAAACATTAAGAAAACAGTGGCCTTGGTCATCTCCACTCTTGGACTAAAATAAACAAAACCAAAACTGATTTAACCATAAGCTGCCCCAGATAACCTTCAGGGAACTGTGGTGAGGAAGGAAGTTCTGTTCACGCCATCTCTTGCTTTTGCAGACCAAAGACAGGGATTAGCTTGTATCTGCAGTGCCTGCTCTTGACTGTTAGGGTGTCGCGACCCAGCACATAGAACCACCCTGGGTGGGACGAGTGGGGTTTGCAGAGGTTCTATATATATATTCCCTTGGGGCAAATTAAGGTGAGACAGCACCAAAGAATTGTGTACTGGCTTATAATTTTAATGCATATAATTGTTTAGGGAAAAGGGAAAATGTGGGGTACACAATAGAATCAAGGGAAAAGGAGAATTACTTGCTAAAGACAATCCATCCACTAATAACACTAAATCATAACTACCAATATTACCAGTGTTAGTAGTAAGCACCACTAAAAATAAGCAATCTACATGAAAACCTACTAAACAAGCCCCCCAAAGGAGCTGGCATTAAACTTAAATACAAAAGAAAACAAACTACTTGGTAAAGACAATTCATGACAACACTACCAACCGCCAACAACACCAAATCTTACAGCAATGTGACTCCAACAATACTAAGAAACACGCAGCCGCTCACATAACTTGCAATCACTTAACCCGCAACTGTTCACAACACTTGCAATCACTTTTCAGTATTAAAATAAACAACCTACAGAAAACCTGCTAAACAAGCCCCAAAAGGACCTGGCATAAAACTTACAAGGTGTTGCCATATGTGCCAGAGAGAGAGAGATCAAGAGATACTTGAAGAGAAAAAGAAAGGAAAAGGAGAGAAGAGAAAGTTTTCACCACTCTTTGGATCCTTGGAG
>NW_010103793.1:0-955 GCF_000699245.1 Pterocles gutturalis | reverse complement strand
CTTTGTTGTAAGAGCAAGGAGTCCATTGTTAGACTCAGCAGGTTGATGGCCTTACTCAGCAGGGGTTTGCCAGTCCATGGAGTAAGGCCTTCGGTGTATTCTTCGCTACCGGAGTAAGGCCTTCGGTGTATTCTTCACTACTTTATCTACAACTGGAGATGCTTTGAGACATCACGAGGCTTCGAGGATTCACCTTATCAAAGCCTCGACGATTGAGTCCATTGTTAGTAAGGGGAGTAAGGCCTTTGGTGCATTCCTGGCCATCTTCTTATCTACAGCTGGAACGTTTTGAGTCATCGGAGCCTGGACAGCCAATTTGCAGTCTCTGCAAAACTGCAGGAATAGTCCTCTACAACAGGGGTACTTGGGTGGAGATGTTTTGATACTGCTCGTTTTTATAGAGACTATGTAAAATTGCACAGAACACTGCAGATGGCGGTACTAGGTTTCCCTATGCCTGTAAATGTAGTTTTTCAGGTTGCCTACTCCAGATTTTTGACTGTGAGACAAAATGTTTGAAACACGGTTGTGCAGCACACACGGCACTGGCACAAAGGATGCTTTTTTAAGGGGTGGGTGTAAAGTAAAGCAGAGCCGCCTGTGACTGGGAAGGCACAGGATTGTACGCTGTTTTGGGGAGATGTGGGTGATTTCTGACACAGCTACTCCCTTCCCCAGTTTTTAGCCTCCCAACAGCTGCCGCTGTGGCGATGGGTGTGCAGCCCGGGCTTTCTCACACCTGTACCGTGAGCCCCGCGGCCTGTGGCTCACCGGCCGGCCCTGGCCGCTTTCCTCACAGGACACTTCTGCTCTCCCTGAGGGGGCTGCGGCCCGGCGGCCGAGGCGCGCCTGGGAGGACAGACGGAGCCGGGCGGCGCCTCGAGCTCGTGCCAGGGGTGGGGCCCTACCTCCTCCGCACCAATCAGAGAGCGGGAATTAGAGGAGGTAAACGGCA
>NW_010103792.1:11756-17306 GCF_000699245.1 Pterocles gutturalis | reverse complement strand
TTTATTTCAGCCTCATCTCATTCTTCCCTTTTTTCCTTCCCTCTCTTTCATTTTCCTGGGTCTCCCAGCGGTGCAGGGAAGCCTGCAGCCCCCAGCATCTGTGGGATCCCCAGTTACCCTTGGTGCCCACCTGTCTCCTCTGCGATGCGGCAGGGGGAACAAGGGGACAGGGACAGTATTTTGTGAAACTCCCCTCCGTTTTTTTGACCACTTTCTGTCCCAGCCCACGTGGCCCTGGCTGGCAGAGCTGGTCCCACCCTCCTCGTCACTCCCAGGAGAAACCTTGGAGAACCCCATGCTTCCCTGGATCAGCCCATTCTTCAGCTCTTTGTGGTGGCACGCAGCTGATGCCGTGCCCGGGGGCTGTGCTGTTTGTACCACACCGTCCTTTTGCCAGCGGATGCTGAAAGCAAGAGCCGAGCATGGGGCTCACGGCTGCGGAGCAGGGCAAGGGGCTGCCCCAGGGCCACCGCTTTGCACACAGCAGCCCCAGCCCAAGGCAGAAGAGGAAAGGCTCCGAGTTAAATAATTAAAAGAGACTTAAGTAAAAATCAACAGAAATGTCATCAAATGAGCAGTGTCATTTTGAATTAGCGCTTGTAAAGGTCAGGCGGATCCAGAACAGGTGGAGCGGCTGCGTGCCGGGTGTCACGGCCAGGCAGCGCATCCCAGCACCCAGGGAGGCAGGGTGGAGGGACCAGACCAGCTGCACCAGGGACCTGCTGGACCATAGGCACAGGGACAGGGCGGCAGGCTGGTGGCAAGGGGTCCCTCCACAAGCACCAGGTCCCACATCCCTGAGGAGGGGTAGGGAGGGAGCGCTGGCCAGGGCGGCCGGTTAGAGGACGCGTGTCTGTCAGAGTCCAGTCAGAGCACATTAACGCGGTGACATGATTCTAATTAACTACCGTGAGAGGTGTCACAGCTGGAAAAGCAGTGAGCGGAGACAAGCTTTTTAAAAAAGAAAAAAGCAATGTGACAGTCTTTTCTTTTTCCTCCTCTTTCTTTTTCTTTTCTTTTCTTTTCCTTTTTTTTTTTTTCACTCTTGTGTGCTCTCTCCCCTCCATGTGGGAGTGGATCTAAAGATAATTAGGATGTCTGGCTGCCTGGGAACCTGTGCCGGGGCTCTTTTGCTTTCAGTCATTTAAGTTTTCGACATCTCTCTGAAGGGACTTGGTGGTGCAGTGGATTACTGCGCGCCAGAGTGACAGAACACTCTTCTAATCGTAAACCCTTTTTAGAAAGGATTCTGCTCTCCCTTTTTCCCCAGGAGCAGCGGGGGGTATGTTCTGATCACTGCAGCTCTGTTCCCATACATGCTACAATGGGAAACTCAAGGTCTTTCAGCTGTTTCCTGCAGTTAACAAAGGAGGCACAGAAGAAAGAAAGGAAGGATGATTGAGTGTTTGTGTTGACTGCACTCACCCCTCCGTCCTACCCTGCCAAAAGTTGGTTGCGCGCTCGCTGGGGTGGGGGCACACGCGCTTGCCTGACCCTACTGCCTGCCAGGGGGGTGTGATGGGTTCATTGCACCTTGCCCTTCACCGGGGTGCTCTCAGTCCCCAGAGAGAGCAGCCTTTATGCAGGGCTTCGGCTGCCTGAGAAAAGTCGGGGTGCTGTTATACACCCCTCCCAGCCCCGGGGGAGGCAGAGGCAGTGCCCGCTCGCTCAGGATTTGCAGAAGGTAGGCGCGAGCCTCTCTCTCCTGGCTGGAAGCAGTTAGGTTTGCAGCACCAGTGTCAGGCTGAAGATTTAAGAAGGATTTCTGGACTTTCTGCTGTTTGCCATGCCACGATGCCGGGGAGGCCCAGCTGTGGATTGGGGCAGGTCTGTCTCAAGCCCCAAACCTGGCTGACCCCCAGCAGGACAGCACTGCCATCATCCTGGAGCTGCCCCTTGGCATGACTGCTGCTGTAACCCCCTTCTTCTGGCTTCTGGTTTTAGGACCAGCAGTGGGGACTATCTCCTTTGGTGAGAAGAGCAGATCTGCTGTCCTTGCCCCGATCCCAGGCCAGCTGTGGTCCTCAGTCCAACACCTGGACCAATTCCTGACTCCAGTGGCGGATGAGAAACCTCTTAAATATGTTTCTCATACCACTCTAAACTGTTATTGGCATACTGGGAACATGGGTGGAGGCTGATGATTTGTATTATGTGTGCTCTCTCTTACCCATCAGCCAGTCCCAAACCCAGGAATGTGCAGACATGAACTACCTGTACTATAGAGACCCTTGCACTGCCCTGGGCCCATCCCACTTTTGGCTATTTGTCCATCCTGTGGCTGAGCCTTGCAAAATATCCCCCACACACTGCTGGAACAACCCTTGCACTGACCAAGCCTGTCCCCTGTTGTGCTGGGAGGGTAAAACGTGTTTGCTAGCGCCTGTTCTCCTGCTCCTGTCACAAGCAGCACTTCCCATGCACCATGGTGCATCCTCCGACACAGTGAGACGCATTTAGGTGAGAGGCCCTAGAAGATCATTAACTTTCTAGAGAGCTTTTTCTGTAGAAAGTCATGTAAAACACCAAGTGACACTTTGATTTCCCTATGGATTCTTTTGGTGCCTTGGTGTCTCTCTGCAGCGTGTTCCAGACAAGGCTAAATGGCAGCGCGTCTTCCCTTACCTGTGAGAAGGGAAAGCGTTTCCTGGTAATGAACATTAACATCTCAATTAAGAGCATGGATTGCCTGCCCTGCTCTGCAACAGACTCTGGTGGAAGGTGGCTTCTCACATCATGCTGTCATGCAACAGCACTGAGTCCTCAAGACCTGCCCTTCTACATCTGCACCCCAGGGGATCACAAGGATGCTTCTGTCCCTCTGGGGTTAGCCCTTGTCCCCAGGGGCGGAGCATCTGTGTTGTCCCTGCTCTGGCCTCCCTGGGCAGCACGGGGCTGGTGGCTGTGAGCACCATGGTCCCCCTCTGCGAGGAGGAGGGAGTCCTGCCCAAGTTTTTTGCCTAGAATATGCCTTTAACAAGAATGGTGGCAGAGGTGAGGAGGGAAGGCTGTGCCAGCAAGGGATGACGGGTTTAGAGCTGCCCCGCTTCACCTGATGAGAAACGATTGCGAGGTGCAGGAGGGGAAGGGGTAGCAGCCAGCCAGAGAGACTTCACCACAATTTAACAAGTTTCCATTCCCCTGAGTTCCCTGATGAGACCCCCCTCTAAGTCTGTACAGGAATTCATAAGAATAGGGTAATTAGGATGTTTCAAAGCTGCGACCCTCAGAGGAGTCCTTGGATTAATCTGTTTTTTCCCTTAAAGACATCTGTAACTGCAATCTTTGTTTTTCTCCTCTTCTTCCCCCCCCCTCCCCTTCTTTTCCCCCCTTGTCTGTCTCTGTATCTCCTGTCAAACCGTTGCAGACGTAAATGACAAAGAAATCAGAAAGAGAGATCAATGCAGTCCAAATTAGCACTTGGAGATAGACTGTGCTGGAGATGTCAGAGCCTGACCCCGGTTGATCTGCCAGCCTCCGCCGGTGATATTATGCAAATTGCATCCATCTGGCAGAGCCCAGGGAAGGACTAATGGGGCAGGGAGGGGGCTGTGGCTGGGCGCCTTTGGGAAGGGGAGAGAGGTGGGGGTCTTTGGAAGGGGGGGTCCGTGATCGATGGGGGGAGATAAGGTCCTGCATTGGCTTCATTTGCGCTCCTGGGCGGATTAAAAACCAAACTCCAGATAAGAGATAACCAAACTTCATTTCGCTTTTTATTTTATTCCTTATTGTTACCCCCACACAACCTAGTACCAAAAAGAAGGGGGGGGGGGAAAGATGGTTCTTGGTGCTCTTGTTTCCTGCACGTCATTACCACTGATGGCAGTTTGAGGGGAGAGACAAAGTCGGGGAAAGAAAGCAAGAAAAAAAAGAAGCTAGCTCCTTAAAAGACTGCCGTAATAGGAGCATGGATAATAGAAATCTCAAATTACGGTGATCGCCTTGTTAAGAAGTTTGAAAATATGGCCAGATTGTCTTTAATGAGAGAAATATGGCTGTTAGTTAGTGAAGGAGGAGGGAATGGACCTTGTTTCAAGATCTGTAGCTCGCCCATCAAAGAGGCACCGGCTGTTTCATTTCAAAATCCTGCTCCTCTGCCTGATATTAAAAATAGTTGTTAAAGGCTTTGACTAGCAAGACAATTCTCTTTGGCTTCCGACTCTCTCTCCACCTCCCCCGAAAGACTTTGCTAAAAGAGAACTTCTGCTCTGAAAAACGGCCAAGCAAAGAAAGAAAGAGGAAAGTTTTGGGCCAGGGGGTGATGCGGCCCCTGGCACCCCAGGGTGCCCAGGGGCCTCAGGCCAAGCACCGCTGGCACTGCAGCCATCCCTGCTGTGCAAGAGGGGAGGTCCCTCCATGCCACATGTTCCCTGTGCTGGGATGAGCTTTGGAACGTGGTGCCATGGCCGCTCTCCTCCTCTTGGCAGCCCTGACCCAGGCACAGGGCGGCAGAGGCTCTTCTGGCATCCAGACCCCCATTAAGCACCGCGGTGCTGCTTTCCTCTGCTCTCCCCGGTGCCTGGGAAGCGGCGCTGGGCCAGGGCTGAGGCTGCGGAGAAAGGCTCTGACAGCAGCCGGGTCTGGCAGCTGACCGCTGGCTCCACGCTGTTAGGCTCTGACCCGTAACCCCTGCCTCGCTGCCACGCTGACAGTCCCCTCTTCATTCTCCCCTGAAATCAAAGGATCGCATTAATTGGTTTAAGGATCGCTGCCCCCTGTCCTGAGCGGCCTGTTTAAGATAACGAACTTGGAGAGTGTTAATAGCCGGTATAACTCAGCAGAGGATGCAGGGACAAGGCCTGGATGAGGAAGATGCTGCTGGGTGGGGAAGATGGGCACCAAGGCATCAAAAATCTGTCCAGTGCTGTGTTCTTCCCTGTCCTCACACAAATCAGTGTAATTCCCCCGCTCCTCTGTTGCTAACGTTGCAATCCCAGGGCAGAGGGCTCTGGCAGGAGGGAAGGACTGCGCCAGCCAGACTGCTGCCCTTCCTAGCATGGCCCTGCTGCTTTGTGGGTCTGCAATGGGATCATGGGATCAGAGGAGATCCACTCTCCTTTTTATCCTCCGTAGCATGAGGTCCTTCCCAAAGCTGCAGCTGCCACTGCGCAGCCGGATCCCAGCTGTGCCATTAACCGCCCCAGCTCTGGCTTGTTCCCAGCCATGCGGCAGAGCCCTGCGGCAGGCGCTGCGCTGGGACAGCAGTGTTCCCTCTGTCCCCAAGAGTCCTGAGCAGTCCTGCTCCAGCTGGAAGCTGGGTTCTTCAAACTCAGCGAGAGCCCAAGCAGCTCCTCCTGGCCTGGGCCCCCAGCTGGGTGCTGCTGGTGTGCCGGAGGACCCGGAGGGAGGCAGGAGGAGGGGGGTCACGGTCACGGAGTGGGTCTGAGGTGCTGTGTCCAGTGCTGCGTCCAGTGCTGCAGTCTGACAGGACAAATCTTTTACTCAAAGATGTTGTGCCATGCCCCATCCTTGGAGGGGTTCAAGGCCAGGCTGGATGAGGCTTTGAGCAACCTGGGCTCGTGGAGGGTGGCCCTGCCCATGGCAGGGGGG
>NW_010103792.1:0-11725 GCF_000699245.1 Pterocles gutturalis | reverse complement strand
ACTAGATGAGGTCCCTTCCAACCCAACCCATTCCATGATTCTGTGTCTGCCCTGTGTGCTCAGAGGTCTCCGAAGGGATGGCGTGAAGCAGGGGCTCAAAAGCTCCCATCAGTTTTTGGCCAGATGGTGGCCCAGAGATGCCAAGCTGAGCTTTAACCGTGGAAAAACCCCCACCCAGTGACATGATGCAAAACCCCCCAGTGATGGAGAGCACCGGGCACCCCTGGGTAACGTTTCCTGCTGTAGTTAGCCTCACTGTTAATTAAGTGTAGGCCTGTAACATGCGGGGGGAGCGACTGCCCAGCCAGAGGGGCTGTCTCTGTGCAGACCCTCCTGCTGCGCCCCAGCCCCACGTTGCCCCTTGCTCCCCTGCCAGCCCCTTGGCAGCAGGCACGCTGTTGGAGCTGCTGGTGGCCTGTGCCTCCCGGGGCACACGTGTCCCCCTGCCCACCGCCGCCTCTCAGCCTGGCCCCAGCGGGCAGGGGACCCACACCCTGTCACTGTCGCCTCGGGACCCTTCCCCGGGGGCTCTGCACAGGAGTGGGCCCACAGTGGGGGGGACCCCCAGCCCCTCACCCTGCAGAGGGCACAGCCGCAGCATCCTGCTGGGACGCTGGCTCCAGGCGTTGGCTGCAGCTCCCCGGGGCCAGCTGCCCAGTGCCAGGGGTACTGAGGCCAGGACCCCTCTGGTGTCCTGTGTGTGTCCAACCAAGACCCAGTGATTTGGCTTTATTTGCGTGCCCAGGGGGCTCAGAGCTCGGCAGCTGGGCTATTTCCAGCACCCACAAAGCTCTCTGCTAGTGCTCTCTCCCTCCAGAAGTACATATATAACAGCTGAGAGAGGCAGAGAAAAAGAGAGACAACGGCTTTGCCTCCACGCTCCCGTCCAGAGCAGTCTCCTAATGAGAAGAATATGGCTGCTAGTTAGCAGAGGGGTGTGTCCTGTAGGCTAAAATGAGATAGTTACACTGCACTGATTGAAGGTTGAGGTTAGAGGGCAGCACAATTATGTTCAGGAGATTCAAGGGCTCTGTTTGATGCAGCAGTTCTAAGCTCCCAGCCAGTGTCAGTAGTTTAGCTCAGGGTTTCTTTTTTTTTTTTGTTTTTTTTTTTTTTGTGTGTGCTAAAGACAGGAAGGATAAAAACTATGGGAATGAGTTGTTACTATTATTATAAAGTGGTGTGAGGTTTTTTTTTTTTAAACCATCAGTTCACCCCCCTTTTGCTTAACTGTTTCCTGATCATTATTTTTTTAAGCTGCTCAGAGGGAAGAAGAGAGCAACCCCTTCCCCCTGGAGAGCAACTCTGAATTTTCTTCGAGTCGGGGAAGGTGATTTTTTTGTGCCTGTGTTTCGGCTCAGTTCTCTGACTGTGGATCAGGAAAGCAATTAGCAGTTCAATTTATGCCAAGACCAAATTCTTTGTCTCAAAATCGTGGGTTAAGAGTTGCAAAAAAACCTTAATTGCCTGGTGCTGAACTAGGTATTTTTTCTGAGAGCATTTCCAGCACTTACGGCTGTTTATGGGGGCAGTCTCTTGTGATTCAAAAGCCCTGCAGTGGCACTGCCTTTTCCCAGAGCCTGCGGGAGTGTCCAGGCACTGCACCAACATCCCCTACCTCTCCAGCCTCTGCCCCACCAGCTGGCTTGCTGCCTTGCAGGCGACCATGCGTCCTCTCATCCATCCCAAGACAGTCATAGAATCATAGAATTGTTAAGGTTGGAAAAGACCTCAAGGATCATGAAGTCCAACCGATCAACCCAGCACCACCTAACCCACTAAACCATGTCCTGATGCACCACATCTACAAGTGTCTTGAACACCTTGTTGGCACCTTCAAGCTGGGGGCAACGAGCTTGTTAAGCAAAAGTTTGTCCTTGGTTAGTGAGGGGAGTAAAGCCTTTGGTGCATTCTTCGCTTCTTATCAGCAAGGAAGAGGTTTATTGCCTGGTGCCTTTTTACAGCCAAGATGTTCGAGACATCCCAAGGCCTTCCCTTCTCAGGGCCTTTGCCAGGCAGTTAGTCCTTTACAGTCAGTTGTTTGTAGACCTGGGGTGATGTTGGTGCAGTTAGAGCAGGTATGAATTCTGGAGTTGGGGGTTTTGGCAGGGAGGTGGTTCTAGATCTGGGTCTAGAATGATTTGTGGTTCTAGATTTCTGTTTGTTTGTTTGTTCTAGATCACATTTCTAGCCACTTTATGGTTCTAGATCTCATGTCCAGATCAGTTTGTAGTTCTAGACCACGTTCCCGAGGAGTTGATGGCTCTAGAATATGTTTCACACTCGTTCGTTGGTTCTAGACTAGGTTTCTAGCTCACTTGTTGGTTCTAGATCACGATCTAGGTCACTTGATGGTTCTAGGCTACGTTCTAGATAAGTTTGAGGTTCTGGATCACTCTATGGTTCTAGATCTGTTTCCAGGCTGGCCTAGGGCTCCATTGGGTTCTGAGAGGCAGGGGGGAGGACCTAGTTCAGGCAGCTGTTTTGGCATCTCACCAGGATTTGGAAGATTTGCTGCTGATAAGAGCAGTCTCACTGGGATTTTTTTTCCTTTCTGATTTTCTTTTTTTGTCTTGCATACTTTTTTTCTTCTTTGTGGCTCGTTGGAGTTGAAGGCCCATCCGTAGGATCATCCCATAAACTGCAGCTCTCCCAGGCGTCTAGCATCCTGACTCGCCCTGCCTTTGTGGACCTTCTTTTTGCTGGAGGCAACATTGGAAACTGGACAAGCTCCTACTTGCCCATCTCCTTCGCACCAACTGTGAATCCTGGTAGTTGTCACCCTTCTCCACTGCCCTGTCCTCTAACCCACCTGTAGCTCTGGGTGCAGCCTGCCCACACCCTCTGTCCGCTGCCTGCACACTTCTGCCGGTCACCCGCCCTGCAGTGAGGCGAGGACCGCTCGCCTGCAATGGCAGCCCATGGCAGCCCCATGCTGCCTGTGCGAGGAGGCTGTCGCTTGCTCATCAGCAGCACTCAGCCTCGCTAGGCCGAACACAGGGTGCCAGCCTTCCCGTGCTGGCCACCCCACTCTGAGGGATGAAAGAAGGGGTGCCTCCCCTGTCCTCTCCTTGCCTGCTCCCCAGAGCCCGTCTCCCCAGTCGCATTTGTGTCCTGAGCCCACCCTTGGTGTTGCCTTTTGATCCAAGTGACAGCCTGCTTTATTTATTCTAATAGTTCTCAGTTTTAAATGTTAATTCCTCCTGAAGAAAATGTCTATTCAGGATGAGTTGCCCATCAGCAGGGCTGGGGAGAGCATGCTGGCGTCCCAGGCTCATGGAGAGCCAGGCGTTAACCCGACAGGCGAGAGCCCAGTAGGTGCCGGGGGCCCTGATGCCCCAGGAGCACCTCAGCCCCTGCTGCCATCGTGGCCGAGCTGTCCTGGGGACACAGCGTGGGTAGGCAGGGCTGGCGGGGACAGATGCATCCCTGGTATCACGGCTCACCCCTGTGCAGCCCATTTGACGCAGTGCCACATGCCGCCGCCATGGCCCCCATCATCCCAGCTGCAATTAGGGGTTGATGGATTGCCCCCAGGCCAGGGTCTCGGTGTGGCCCCTGAAGGGGACATGGCACACGCGGAGGTGGGCAGCAGCCTGGTGGGCTGCCACCGTCGAACAATTTCTAACCTTGATTGGAGAGGAGGGCGGCGGGCTGGGGAGAAGGAATCGGAGATAAATGTTAGCTCATTTCTTAAGTAATTAGTTACCTCCTCATCCCCATGTTGTAATTGTGAACAAGCTGTAATGTTTAATTAGTGTGTAAATGAAACCCCAATTTCATAATGGCTGCGGTGACAGCGCTAAGTGAGACAGGCACAGAAGGGGCCGCATTGTTTCAGCGGGAGATGAAGCTGTCGCCCAGCAAGCCGAGCATCTCTGGGAGAAAATGGAAATGATAAACGAAGTGAGGCTAATTAGCAAAATCATACAGGCCCCACTGATGGTTCTCATCAAGGGGAGGTAATGAAGCGGGCGGGCCAAGCTGAGGGGGGATTAATTGGAGCTGATTCCTGCACACATACAGATGCTGTAGAGCAGTTGACACAGGGATGCAAACTTTCCTGCTCTGTTTTTCTCACCCTTTTCTGGGACCTGGCTGTAGGAAGAGCCTGCGGGGAGCAGGGAACAACCCTGGGAGATGGGCCTGGAGCAGGCAGGAGGTGGGTACAGGGGGATCCTCCCTGCCTGAGGATATCTGGGCAGAGGCACATGGGCACCCACCCCGTGGAAAGCTTGGTGCAAGGGCTCTGAAATGTCAGAGAGCCACTGCAGGGCTGGTTCATAGCCCCAGGAGGCTTGTAACCCTCCCTTAGTTCATTTCAGGTCCCTCACTCACTGTATTTTGAGCATAGATGTTTGGAGAGCGAATAAAGCACCTCTGCCTGACGGTTTCTGGGGAAGGGGTGAACCCCCCCTGCTCACCCTCTGGGCAGGGGTCTCTGCAGCCCTGATGCCCGTGGCAGCGTGGCACAGTGGCTGAGCCAGAGCTCACTGCAACAGGGGAACCCAGGGTGTCGTGGAGCTGAACTTTATCCTTCTGAGCCGTGTGAGAAATGCCATGTCTGCAGCTGCTGGCGCACACCCCTGGTCACATTGCATTACTTGCTGACATTTCAGGGAGCGCGTGGAAGCTCGCTTTGGGTGGGCTCAGCCCCAACTGCCCCATCCCTGCTGTGGACAGGGGCTGGCTGCCTGCAGGCCAGGCTGGCCCCGAACCTGCTCTTTACCTGCTGCCAACTCTCCCGCGGGGGCCTGGTAACATCAGGAGCAAGCAAAAGCCTTGCCAAGCAGAAGAGAGGACAGCAGTACCTGTCTGTCTGGGCTTGCATCTGTCTGTCTGTCCAAGCAGGTCATTCCTGGTGGTGACAGCCCTGCACATGGAGCTGTGGGACCATAAGCAGGTCTTTTCAGTGTCTCAACCTCCTTTTATGCCAAAAAATGTCAGGTTGAGCTGTCTGCTTGTCAAGTGCCACTTACTGGGATGTCCAGTGCCTGCCCAGAGTCAACTGAGTCCCTCCCTCATGGCATCTCCAAGCCCCCCACTGCCTCTCCTGCTGAGTAATGAGAGATTTCCCTGGGCCTTTGAGGGCACTAAAGAGGGGCTGAGCAATATTATTTATTCAGTTGTTTACAGAAGCATTTGATCAGGAATAGTTCTTCACTGCCAGCCTGTTGTGTATTATTCATTGCAATAATCTCTGCAGATTGTGATAAACTGTAACTGCGGCGGGTCTGGGCTGTACTGCCACCGCTGCCTGCACCGGCCTCTAAAATATCGGCAGCTGCAATCATAAATCTCAATTTACAAGTGGGACTATTGCATGGGGAGTTATAGTTATACTAATGATTACTTCTCTGTCTTATTTTTCATGTTGCAACAGAGTAATAAATTTTTAAGAACAGCCTGGGCAAGGCGTTAGTGCAGCCTGTGCGTCCTCTTGCTGCGTTGTCGGCAGAGAGCGGTGTTCCTGCTCTGCTGCGGGCATCTTGCCGGCAGGGCATCTGCCCTGCTTCTCAAGGAGGTGACACAAAGAGGGAACTCTGGCGTCCCCACACTGGGAGAGGCGCAGTAGAAGCTCCCCGCGAGCCTGGTGGGGCAGCAGGCTGGAGCATCGCTTCAGGGTCAGTTCTGACATTTGCTGTCCTGGAGAAGAGAACTCCACTCCCTGCCTCAGTTTCCCTCCTGGGAATGGGGGCTGAGCCTGTCTCTCTGATGCTGAGCTAGTCATTCACAGTCAAACTCAGAAGATCCTGGAGCTGACAAGGCCATGGGATGGGGTTTTGATGACTGAGAGTGGAGATGATGGAGATGACATATTCCTGTCCCTATAGCTCACCACCTTCCCAGTGCTGGGGCTTTCCCAGAGATGGAGGGGTGGGAGCTGCCTTTTTGCAGATGTTGTGCCCACAGCATACCTGTGGCACGGAAACAGAGTGATGGCTTGGATGGTCCCACCTGGAGGAAAAAGCCCCTTCCTGGGGAGCAGCGAGGGTGAGCAGGGAAGGCTCTGGCTAGAGGAACCCAGACCGTGCTCCCATCCGCGCCTCTGATCAGCAATTCATGAGCAGCCAACGGCATCCCTCCCAGAGGAGTCTCCATGGGGGCACCCCCCAAAGACCAAGTCTCTTCCCCAGCAGGCAGCAGTGGGACACGGGATTCAGCGAGCATTTCCCAAGTGTTTATCACAGCTCCGAGGTCTGTGATGTGAGGCCTCTGATGGATGCCTCCATTCACAGACTTGACATTATGATGTACAGGGAGCCTAGAGACATATAGATTTTCAAAGTAGCCACTTTGAGCATAATTATAAATATCCAGCCTCTTTACATAGTGAATTGCTGCCAGGAACAGAAGCATCCCAGGAGGGCTGAAATTCTGGCAATCAGGTTTTCTTGAGAAAGGAGCCTTGGCGGAGGTTCCCCACCCATTTCAGGGTGCCGGGAAGGGATGGGTATTGAGGGACGATACGTTTCCTGTCCAGTGCCCCCCGTGACATCTCCTCCCCAATTCTCTGCAGCGTTGGCAGTATTTCTCTCCTAGGGACATCTCCTGCAACCTGATTTTAACCACTTCCAAGTGGCTGCCTCCAGATCATGGCACAGAGCATCGGGGGCATCAGGGAGCTAGAAGCAGGTTCTCCTGGTCTCTGTGCCCAATCCATGGCCCAGGGACACAGAGGAGGAGAGATCTTCCCCTAGCTCATGGCCAGCTCATCTCCTTCCACTTGCCTTTGGAGCGTCCCAGCCGACGCAGGGCTGAGGCTCAGTGCAGAGGGACCAGTTTTCAGGTGAGCAGAGGAAGATCTCTCCAGCAGGGTGGATGCTGGATGCAAACCCAGCAGCAGGGACCTGGGCACAGTCAGGAGCACTCCCACATGCCTGCTTGGACCCAGAGACTCCCAGAAAAAGGGCAGCAGTTCTGGAGGAAGCCATCTGGATGTTCCTGTGTCATGCTTTTCTCTTGTGGCTTGGATGGTGTCAGAGCATCATTGATTCCCTCTCCATGCCGGAGCCCAGGTAAGCATGCCCAGGGGAGGGTGTCTGTGTGGGCAGTAGCGTGTCTGTCCCTGTGCGTGAGCATTTAGGCTCAAACAGGCATCAGTCATCACCTTCCCCAGCCTGGGACTGGGGCACACTGGAATATCACAGGGAAAAACGAAAGGGATGTTTGAGGATTTGTGGGCTGTTTGTGAGCAGGGTCTGGAGGAGAGAAGGTCAAAGAAGAAAATTGGAGCTGAATTGAAATCAATGGCAGGTAGAGATTAGAGCGGTGCCCCAATTAACTGCAGCGAGCTGAGGGGAGGCTGGGGGAGGGCTCCAGCTCTCCATGTTAGGACCCCCCAGCAGACTCCGGTTCTGCTCCGTGGAGATGTGACTGCTGCAACTGGCTCAGGCAAACAGGGACTGTGGCCAGGGGCCTAGGACAAGGACATTGGGCCAAGAACATTGCTTGTGGGCAAGGGCTGGAGTAGTTGGAGGCTGTGGATGGCGGCAGGAGACCTAGCTGGCTTGGGGTTGGATTGAATCCCACTCCATCCTTCTTTCTCTGCACATCTTGCCGGCCTCAGTCTCCCTCCCTATCCCCACCCCAGCTCTTTGTCCTGGTTTGCTTCTCCCAGTCCCTTCCCCCATGTCTCTGGTATCATCTCAGCTCCCCCCACCACCAATCCTACCAACTCCCCGTCACCATTTCCTCCTGCTTCACCTGCCCCCCGCCTGCAGCTCTTGTTGGCGCAAGTGTTTCAATAAAGCGGTTTCCTCCTTTGTGCTTCCTGGGGAAGTCATCGAGCGCCCAGAGAGCCAGGTCCCTGCTCCCCGTGCAGGTGCCTGGAGCTGGTGCCAGGGATGTTGCAGCAGCTGGGAGCAGGGGCCAGCCTGGGGCTGGCGTCAGCGCACGTGTGGCCACCCGGGGCCGCAAGCTTTGCCCAGAGTTGGCGAGATTCCGATGGGAAATCCAAAACATCCCCTGGCCCCAGAATCACCTTCCCAAAAGACTTCAAGGCTTTGTTCCAAAACATCTGGGCATGCACAAAAAAACCCCACAACGAGTACTTGGAATTTAAGGGAAGTAGTGACATATTTTTCATTCTTGTTGATGGCAATGTAGTAATGGTTCAGGCTGGAATTTCCTGGGAAAAAAATTCAGCATGAGTCAGACATCCAGCATGGAGTATCTCAGCCGACTTGATAAACTTTGGGGAAATTAGGGTAGGTTGTGTCAGAGCAAGGAGGAACCACCAGCCCCTATTTTTCGCCAACACACACACACCCCTCCACGTGGTCCTAGGGCTGGAACAGCTGGAACCCATGGCCCCAGGCCCACAGGGATCAGGCTTTGCTCTCTCCAGCAGCCCTGTGCATTGCAGCGTTGCACATCACCCAAGGAACATTAATTAACATTGCTGGAAGATCTTAGGAAAGGTGCAATTTGAATGATCTGGCACCGCAGTCATTCAGATGCTGAGTTAATTCAATCCTTGCACACAGAGCTCCTACAGATTGTTGGCTTTAAACAAACAGCAGTGGCAGATTTGTTGCTGCAGAAATGTGGTCATTAAGTCGGGATCGTGTGTTTGACCTGAAAGCGATTGAGTGATGGATGCAAGTCATTTTAAAGCTGCAGCAGCCAAAAGGATGCTCCTTTTGGAGAGCAATCTTGCTTCTGAGGAGTGTAAATAATTTAAACAAACAAGTAAAGTAAGGTGAAAGCACTGCCGCTGGCCGCTCTATTGTATTACGGCACTAAATGCAAAGCAGGGCAGCGCTGCTGGCTCTGCCGCGGAGGAGAGTTCCTCTGCATGGTGCTGGCATAAAGAGGTGCAAGGTGCCAACTTTGGGGCTGTCCCTGGTGTTAAATGGTACGAACCGAGCTGGCATCACTCAGTGCCGGCAGTGCGAGTGCTGTGAGATCCCCATGGAAGGGGAGATGAAGCGGCTGGGGGGAGGTCACCCTGGTGTCCTGGCAGAGCAGGACAAGGTCTGCTTACCAAGCCAAAGGAGCCCGATATTCCCTTGGCTTCCAGACACCCAGCTCTGGTTTGTGTGGTCCAACAAGAGTATTGTGGGGAGCTAGGAGCTCAGCACGCTGTTGGGCTGCTGCTCCATGCCGGCATTGCTCTGAGCCATCCTCTCGCTGCTGTTGGTGATCCTTGCACCCCTGGGCTGTGAGTTGCGAGGGAGCGTTAGAGCCGCACCGGTCACATCCCATGGATCTGTGCCTTCTGCCGCTGGAATTGGCGTCCCAGTAATGAGGCTGGTAGTTACTGTGCATTGGAATCAGCCATTGCCTAAGCCTCAATATCTCGACCATTTAATTTAATGGGGTTTTTTAAATACCAAAAGCAATTAAGTTCACATTGTGAGCTAATCGCCTACAAAATTTCATTTCAAAGATGCTCAGACTGTTTGTGAGAGAATTGCTGGAAAGAGACCCAAATATGCCACCGTGTCTGTCTGTTTGTCTTTCTCTGCCTTCCCTCTCCCAACCAGAGCCCGGCAGACTTCCCCAAAGGAGACAATCACATTCTCAGTCTCATGCTTTTCTGGCAGGTTTTTCCATGGTGTGAATTTTAGGTACATAAGTTAAATGCCAATGATTGGTGATGGTTACAGTGCTTAGCCAGTACCACAGGAGTGAAAATCAGAGATTTAAGGGCTGGCTGATGGGCAGAAGCCAGACTGCCGTTGCAGTCCATGCACAGCTGTGCACCTGGGCCAGGAGGTGATGGTGGGAGCTCTGCCCGTGAGCGTGTGTTCCCTGAGACCATGTGTCTGTGCTGCTGTACCTGGGGCTGTGCGTGGTGCTTGAGCAGGAGCACCCAAACCTTGCACAAACCCTTTTGCTGTGGAAAGGTGTCCTGGGTGAGCTGTTTGCAGCATGTCAGTGCCATCCCTCGGTGGCTTGCCCTGGCCCATGGCATCCAGCTCCAGCAACCCCCACAAGGGGCCAGCTTGCCTGTAGGCTGCAGGGCTTTATCAGATCGGAGAAGAGCCGGAGGTCTTTGCCAGAGATTACTTGTTCTCCTAAACAGCCATGTTACTGAATACGGAATAGTGTCCCCTCGACAGCCAGCTGGGGGTTTCGTTTCCTGCACTGTGGCTATCGTGTTAACGCTCTCTCCTTAAAGCACCTTTGCCAGCTGAGCTGCCTACGTGCTGCCCATCACCCTGCTGGCACGGTGGGCAGGGGCACGCTCCACACCACTCCCTGCCAAACTGCCTGACCCCGGCATGTTCGGCTGAGCCATGCGCTGCTGCTGCATTTCAGAAAGTGGTGTTGCCTGGTCCAGATCCCCCTTCCCATCCTTCCCAGCTGGTTTCCCTGGCCAGCAGTGGGGAGGTGATTTATGGAGTCCCACACGCACCCAGTGAGTCCAGCTCTCTGCATTTCAGGAGATCCATTGCACAGGGAAGGGAGGTCACCGCTTTGCAGGTTTGCTAACCTTGCCCGCTTATTAAAAATGGTAAAAGCCTCCCTCAGGACTCGTGAAGTATAGATCCAGAGAGCTCCATATGCTGTTTCCCTTAATGAGATGTCTGCCTGAAGAGCAATAGCAAAACACACCATCCTGTTCAGGGTCCCTATAGCTAGATGGCCTGGCTGTAAACAGAGCTGTCCGTCTTAATGGGCTATCGTGTAAAAACTTCTCCCAGTCAATAAATCAAAGGGGCTCCATTTATATCATGTGCTGCCTTCGCTATTAGGCTGCCTCTGGATGGCATGTTCTGATACAGAGCTCCCCAGGACCGCCAGCCAGGGCCAGAGGCTCTAATGGGCATTTAATTCAGGCTTCCCCTTGCCGATACCTGTGCGGAGCTCAGCAGCTGGGGCTTGGCAGGGGATCCCCCATGGTTTGGGATGGCCCTGCCATGTGGGAAGGGGCACTCGTGGATCAGGACCTGGCTGGCACCACCTCCCCTGCCCTGCTGGGTAGGAGCATCTGGTGTACAGAGGATGTTTGGGGAGATGCCAAGGACCAGACCCCTCCTGGGAAGGTGGGCTGGCGGGCACCCCTGCTTGTCCAGGAGCAGCAGCAGCAGCCTGGTGCAGGTATTTATTTTTCATTCCTTCCCTTGTGCTGCTCAGATGCCACCGGAGGGAAGTTCCGCTCCAGCCACCATCCCAGGCAGAGATATTAGTCCTCATTACTAATTAAAGGAAGCAGGAGTAATTGACGGATCGTGGATGGCAGGGGAGCCGGCGTGATGAACAGCCCCTGTCCCTGTGCCGGGGATGCATGCTGAGCGCTACCTGTTAGCTACAAATAAACAAACCTGATAAATAATAAATAGTTTGAGAAGAGTGGCCGAGCATTATTTAAATTAATAGGGATTAGAGGGAGAGGCCTGAAAGAGCATTCCTCCGGATGAGCTATCCCCAGACGGGCAAGGGCTCATTTGTTGCAGATTGGAGTAAACAAGGAGGTGGGGAGGATTCATCACTGCAGAGCCTAGCGGCGCTGCTTGGGCTTGTAACGGCACAGCCGCGGTTTTCCTGGCCACCCCTGTGCCGGGGCTCCCCATGTCCCTGCTGCCTTGCCAGTGTCACCAGGCTGTCACACTTCTAGTGCCAGGCTGGGGCATTGGGTGCAGTGGGGGAGCCGGGATGCTTGGCTTCGGCTCTGCTGCAGCACAGCTGCCAGCGGGGTCCCACGCTGCAGCAGGGCTCCCCAGAAGTTTTCCCGGACAGCTTGATGGGCCCCCAAGCTGTGCAGCATCTGCTG
>NW_010103791.1:6610-34808 GCF_000699245.1 Pterocles gutturalis | reverse complement strand
AGCTCCGAGCACTGCATTAATGCTCCGTTTTATTGCATGTTCTTAATGATGCATCTGCAGATACTTCCCCTCGCTAACTGAGCAAATTCTTGCTGGGATGGAAATTTTAAAATGAGAGTCAGATTGTTTCCACATCACAGGGCACAGCCAGGCTTTAAATACAACAAAATTCCTGAAATCCGTTATCCTGTCACCTAAGCAATTATATAATTAACTACAGAAACATCCCACAGGCCTGGCGAGGAAGAGTGTTTGCATTCTAATGGATCACTAAATGCAAAGCAAACAGCTCACGGATCTGTCAATAATTACTTTAGAAGAGGCAGCCCTGGTCACTAAGATGAACTTAATCTACTCAAAGACTCAGCAGCGCTTGCAGGTATAAGCACCGGTTCTGGCTGTTCACTCTAATGAGTTTATTATTCCAACGTCATTAGTCCCATTCCTCTCTAAGTTTTGCTAATGGGCACACACATAACCAGCCTTTGCTACTGAATCATTCTCCCACTCCTTTATTTATTTCTCTCCCTCTGTGGGGGCTGCAATTGCTTTCTATATCTATGCACATACGCGTATGGATCTTTTCCTTTTTTTCTTTCTTTTTTTACTTTTTTTTTTTTTTAATTGGAACCGAAAGGACAATTTTCTCGCTGAAGGTGGCAATCAGAGGAGAGCACGGTTCATTTCCGAGGGGCTCCCACCTCCGGATCCCCAGGACATGCTGTGCATCCCGGGCTCCCTTACGTAAAGGCACAGAGCAAGGAAACGAGCCTGGCTGCTGTTTAACTGCTGGGATGCTGTTGCAGCTCTTGTCTAGAAGCCTGTAATTCTGAAAAAAAGCTGGGGCATCCTCTGAGTGTGTTGCTTCCTGAACCCACTGTGTCCTGGCCCCTGGTCGGTCCCTACACCTCTCCCCAGAGCTCAGCTGAAGCAGCCCCAAGTGTATTTGTTCTCTCTGCCTGGCCTCTCTCCTTTGCCCCCCTCCTTTGCTGTTGCCCCAAAGCTCCTACACCATCTTGGCTTCATGATGCTGCCCTGCCTGTACCAAAACCCCTGGGTTTGCTCGGGGGAGGCAGCTCCCCCCTCCCAAGCCTGCCGCTGCATCGAGGGCTTGGTGGAGCCTTCGTTAATGAGGACCGGCGCAGGGAACTTTGAAGCTCCCTTAGTAAAAATCTCCCTGGGACTGACCCAAATCCATCTCAGAACTCCAGGGGTGGTTGTTTTTCAGGATTTTCCATGAAATGACATGTCAGCAGCCACGTTCCCACTGGTTCCAGGCAGGAGATGGCTGCGGGGGGGCAGTGACTGCAAGGAAACAGGTAATTTTTGCACTTTCTGGATGATGTCTGAGTAAAGAGTGAAGGTGAATAAAAGGAGGTATCAGAGGACAGGGAGCTTGACAGACTCACTGAGCTCTGCTGGGCACCAGTAATACCCCTCACTGTGCACCCTACAGCCACGTTTGGAGCAGCCCTAAGCCTGATTTCCCAAGCTGTCACCATCATTACGAGTACAAAGCCCAGTTCTGCCTCCGGAGCTTGACAGACTCACTGAGCTCTGCTGGGCACCAGTAATACCCCTCACTGTGCACCCTACAGCCACGTTTGGAGCAGCCCTAAGCCTGATTTCCCAAGCTGTCACCATGGCCCAGCTCTGCCTCCCTTCAGAGAACCATAGAATCACAGAATGGTTTGGGTTGGAAAGGACATTAAAGATCATTGAGTTCTACCTCCCCTGCCCATCGCAACATGTATTTTCCCTGGAAAGCCTCCCCAGCCCTGGCTCTTGACAGATCACCACGCTCCAGCAGGATGAGGGCAAAGAAATGCTGCTGCTGGATGTCCCAAGCAGGGGGTTTCAAGAGAAGCTCTGCCTCCTATGCACAAACACCCCGGAGGAGACACAAACTGAAGGGGACAGCGGTGACAGTCTGGGATGGGACAGAGCCATGGGACATCACTGCAGGCTGGGTCACACTCCTGCACTCTGGGGCAATGCCCAGGGTTGGGATTTGGTGCCCTCCTCCGCTTTCTGTGGGAGCTGAGGAATGACACCATAGCTCGAGGAGTGATAAATTCCCAGATTTAGCCAGAAATGGCCTTAGAGGCTCTGGGACTTGGTCTTCCTCATTTTCTTAGGAGACTAGCATGGATGGGAGGGCATCCTCTTTCTCTTGGGTGCTTTTGGGTATATCCCAGACTGATGAGTACAGGGATGTCCCCGTCGCTCCCAGCCCAGGTTTCTCTGCACCCCATGGCCAGGTGGATGTGTCCCCTTTCCTCCTTGTCTGGGGCTCTTTCGAACAGCCACTGCTGCATTTATGCAGCAGATCAGACTCCCCAGGCTGTGCAGGGCAGAGAGGGGAAGCCCGCTGCCTGATCCCTTTGTAAAAGCATTAGTAATTCTTCATTCAGCAATGGGCCAGAACTGTGTGCTTTCAACTCAAAAGCCTCGTTTAGTCCAGACTCTAACAGGACAGAGGCGCAGACTCACCCTTTTCAAAGCCAGTCAGCTAAAAGGCAGGAGGAAAGCTTCCCTGCAGGCATCCCAGCATCGCCTGGAGGTGGTGGTGATGTCTCTTTGAAGCATCTGAAGTCACCTGGCTTTGGGACCCAGGCGGCAGCCGGCTCTGACTCTGCTGTCCCCAGCCCTCCCGAAGATGAAGCAGTGACGAGGGCTGCTGCTTTTAACCCAGAGCACAGAGCTTCTCGCCGGGAGTGTGAACAAGTGCCTCGTAGGTGGGTTATTTGCCTCAGCATTAAGCTTGAATAAACAGGCAGAGGACACGGGGTGAGGGATGGAGGGCGCCGAGCGCAGAAACACGCTAATGAATGTAGCATCCTTGAGTGCGCCAAGGAAGGGGAGGCAGCCAGAGCTGTCTGTGTGGGAGACTTCAGCGCTGGAAATACACTGATCAGTGCAGCTCCCACCTCAGCCCTGCTATTGCTCACCCATTAGTTGAGCTGTTACCATAAAGCTTTCCCTTAGCCCACCCCTGAGGTGGTTTTGGCTCACAACAAGAAGCAACCCTTGGTCCTCTCTGGAGCACCCTCCTTAGGAGATTGCGGGTGGCCAGCGAGGGGCTGGGGAGCCCCATCCTGCTCCACATCCACTGGCTGCTGCCTGCACCCCGCTCTCCAAACCGCAGCCTGATGGAGGCAGTCTCCTTTTGCCAAACCATGCCGTGCAAATATTTACTCAGCCCCCCTGCTCAGGGCATCTTCCTTTGTGAGGCACAGAAGTAGTTTAAAAAATCAGATCCCCTTTCTGTATTTTGCAGGGTGGAGGGATGACTTGAGGAGGAGGCTTGTCACAAGCTCCACCGTTGTCCGTGGTCAGCAGTGTCCCAGCCCCACTGTCCCTTGTGCCCATGAGGTCCCCTGTGTCGTGTGCGGTGGGTTGCAGCCTTTTTTCCCCCTTTGTTGCATTCGTCAGTGAGGTAGGAACAAGCCTGGGCTTTGGGCTGTGTCTTCCCTGAAGTAACACAAAATAAATAACTCCCTCGGGCAGTCTTAGGGAGAGCTCCCTGGAAAATGAAAACGGCTGAAAACAGCTTTTTCAACAATCCCTGCCACGGCTCCGCCACCAGCCTCTTTGACTTTGTGATTTATTCCTTTTCAGGAGTGAGCTAGACCGTGAAATCACTTTGAAGTTTTGCTCCTGAGACGAAACATCAGGAAAGTATTAATACAAGCTTTTTTTTTTTTTTTTTTTTTTGTAAAGAAGGAAAAAAAAAAAAGGCAGAAATAAGAAGAGCTCCTGCAGAGTTGTTTACTCTAGATTAAACTGTCCCAGACTCTCCAGATCTTAACAGCTTTAGGTGAGGAACAGCCTGAAAGTGATTAATTTATAAGGTGACAAATATCACTTGCAGGCAAGAGGCTGAGAGCGAAGAGACTGTAAACAGGTTGTTTCACCATGTGAACAATATATTCACTTTCAAATTGGGGGTAAAATTCCGATTCCTGGATACCTTGGGTTTTGGTGTCAGACCCCAAGCCCATCGGCTGTAGCTTTGCTGGTCTCGCCAATGGTCTTTTACCAGCTGGTGGCCATTCACAGCTGCCACATCACACCCTGAGAGCTGCCACAATGAGCCACTCAAGCAGAACTCTGCTGGGTTGGTCTGGCGGGGCAGGGGGGGATATTCAGAGGGAAGGTGCAGCGGCGCTGCCCGTCCCGGGGGGACGCAGCAATGACTGTGCAGCAATCTGCAAATGCCCATGGAGGGGCTGGAGCCTCCACCCCAGTGCGGGCAGAGTTACCTGTCTTGAGAGTTAGCCCCGGAAAGCCAGATCATCTCTCAGGACTAATAACATTAATTGTGCCTGGATGAAAGCAGACACACGCCGCTTAATTTATTCTTCCTGTATTGCGGTTGATTGCTTGTTATTCTATTACCCCCCCACTGGATAGATCCTGTACTCAATTATTACACTGATGACCCGCCTTTGCTGCTAATGTGACACTCTTGTTTCCTCTTCACTACAACAACCTCTGAAATAAAGTAAACGCATCAGTCCTGTGCAGCGGCACACGGGGTGGGCTTTGTGAGGCTCCTGCGAGCGGATGCCAAGTGATTCTGGCAGCGTGAGACACGATCCTTCTGTGATACCGGTTTAATGAAACATTTGGAAAGTTGGAGTTGTCTCTGCTGCTGTCCCCAGGCCCCGTGTTTCTACCAGGCACCAGAGGCTTGAGAATTATTGATCTGGGTAAGTCGGGGAGTTGCGAACAAGGTTGTTCCCTCTGACAGGAGTGATCTTGCAGGAGATATATGAAGGCATTGGCTCACTCCTTGTATATACTGCATCCTTCCCATATGTTTTCATGGTGAAATATGCTCTGGTTCAACTAAGATAATAATTTGAGGAAGGCTAAGTGCTGTAGGGAACACAGTTGGTAACCCACAGCCAGGATGTGGGTCACCTTTGTAGCCTAATAGATCAGACGATGGGCTGCAATACAGACCAAGACTTGAGCTTTCCTCTTCCAAATCATGTTGACTTGGAAAATCTCTTCTTCCCCCTGCAGCTGTGACATGATGCCTTCTGTGCAGCCAGATGGGAGTACCGATCTGCCACCCAGAGCCCCAGTTTTAACCTTCTGGATGGTCTGGCCAAGCCCAGCAGGGAAGTGGGTCACCACCACGCAGCCTGAATGAGACCCTGGAGGGGGCACAGCTGCAGAGCAGAAGATGCTCATCCTGCCAGTGATTTGCTTTCAGAAGACACCTGTCTTGAGCTGTCCACCGAGCACCTCCAGTCCAGGGTGGTTTCCTCTCTTCTTGTGCTCTCTGCAGAGGTTTGTCTCCAACGTCTGCAGCTCCCTTGCACTCTCCGCGTTGCTGTGCCCATACTGCAGAAGAAACATGCTGGAAATTTCTTTCTTACCCCCAAACTGTGCTTGGGACTGTTTGGGACAGACAGGTGTGGAAGAATGAGAAGCTGGTGCTTTGCAGAAGGGTGCAGGGTCATTCCGACCATGCTCCAAGCAGACCCAGGCTGTGTTAAGCCCTGTTGCTCCCTAATACAGGCCATGAAGGGCCTGGGTGGTTTTCCCCTCCTTACTACCTCCTTCAGCAGTGATGTGTTTCAAAACAGGAGTTTTTCCAGTACATTTCTACCAGTTACAGAGAATACCCTTTCCCCAAGACAGCCATTCTCTGATTCAGTCTCTTTGTTTATATCGCTGTCTGCAAACAGGCTTTCAGAAGCCGAGCTCCAACTTACTCCTTCTAATAACATCTCTAAAAGGACTGGTTTGAAGGAGGTTCCTGAAGGATACTACATCTCCAGGTCTCAGCAATGTTCTTTTGCTTTCTGGTAAAGGCACTGCTTGGATTAGTTTTAGGGAGCTGACCATCGGACAGGCCCTGTGCCAGAATGGGGAACATCTGCTTCCATGAATCGGAAAACATAAATGCAGATTAGCCTCAAAATTAAAACTCTGAATGACAGTTAAAAGCTGTGCTGAGCCAGGTCCTTCCAAACCATGGCCAAAACCCATTAACTGAGCATATTGCCGCTGGTGGCGTTTTATCTTCTGCACGAGTTCACGATCGAGGGCTCAATCTTGGCCTTTGGCCATGACCGTCTGTCTGACTGCTCAGCCCCCTGGGGGCATCCCTGCTGCTCTTCCAAACTTCCTCCCATGGACCAGCCGATAAAAATGTCCCTGGCGCTAACAACTGATCTCAGAGATGTTTTATTCCCTTTTCACATAATGTCCTAGTTTCTCATAAATGCAGGAAGATGCAGCCTCCAGTTCTGCGTGGTACCGAAGTGCCATTAGGGCAGCCGGTGCGAGCACCACGCAGCAGGCAATTTAGGATGATAGCGTGCTAAAACAGTTGAGCAACCCACTGTCAATTCAAAAGCTTTCTGGCAGCTCTCTCTTCATTTTGGCGATTTCTATCTTAACAGACCTATAAAGGAATGGATTAGTAGAGATAAATTAGATAGCAACTTTGTCTAATGTGTCAGCAAGGCTAGACGATGGCTCTCAGATGCTGGGTAATTCTTGGTGATGCTGTTAGAGGTTTCTTCAAGGTCCTGAAAGAGGCTTTCATGGGGATCTGCCCCAAGCACAGAGGCCAGAGGGGAGCAGGCGATGCCTTGTGCTGAGCCTCGTGGTGGTGGTTTGAGGCTGTTCTGCACTCAACTGCTCCCCTCTCCCTGGCCACTTGTGCTGCCTGCCTCCACCCCAACCTTCTCCACGGGCTCTGGCAAGAGAAAGGGGGTTTGTCAGAGTGCAAGGAGGACTTCAGTCTTGGTGTCATCTCCAGCTTGCTCCCTAGAGGTGTTGTTCCTCCTCCCTGGCTGTATGCAAAGGACCCCCTGTGAATTTATCCTGTTTGAAGTCCTGAGAGGCATCAACCTCTTCAGCGTGGGTAAAGCCACCTTGGCGCTTCTGCAATTCCCTGTGATCCATCCTTACCCTCCTCTCTGATCTTGTCCAGATGCCACTATCGTTTGTTAAATATGGCAGATTTTGCATCTTTGCATCCAGCTGCTTAGCATCATCTGCCTTGGATAGGAAGAGCTTCAGAGTGGAGGGTGTATCTGTGAGCACGTTCCTTCCTGCCCATAAATACAGAGCTTTTTCCTTTTAAATCCTGACTATATGAACTCCATTCTATTTACTCCATTACCCACAGGCAAATTGTAAAATTATAGCCCTGTACTTCGGTTGGGAGGCTGTGTTTCGAGCAGCGGCTGCAGCTCAGAAACTCCCATTAATGCTGTGCTACGAAGGGGAGGGTTGGGGACCAGGGAGCCTCTGATTACTCGAGATAAAAATGATGGGAAATACTCCAAGAGGAATGTACTAAAAAGGCTCCCCAGTCTATTAACCACCAAGATTGGGGTGTGTACTGAAGCTACTCATCTTAAACCTTATTTGCCACTCCAGGGGATTTTGCTCACTTTCCTCATTTAATCCATTTACATTTGTCAGCAGACAGATGGACAGGGACTGATCCCTCTCTCGCTCCTCACCACGATATTTGCCGAGTTCCCTCTGCCTGACACCATCCTTTCGTGGCCTCTGCCTGCATTTCTTTAAGGTGTTCAAAGTTGGTCTTTGATAGATAAATCCTTCTGCAGCTTAAACTGCCAAATCTGAAGTAGTCCTGGCTGGAGCAGGGATTAAGCAGCAAACCCTTGTTTATTTTCTTCTCGGTGCTCAAAACAGACCGTTCCGACTGTTCCTGTGAAGAATTGCCTCTGCAGGCTCATGGTCTGCAGAGGGGCAGCTCTGGCACGGATCTGCCCTGGAAACTGAGAGAGAATCCCCCAGCTGAGTGGGGGGATGCTCTGGGGGATGGCTGGGGACCACAGGGAACAAACAAGGGGAAGTAAACCAGCCTCATCTGTCCACGAAATTTCCCATCATTGTGCTTTTCATCTGCTTGCATTAAGAACACTTGCATAGCTGGATGGAAACATCCTTGGGCACAGTCATTTTATTAATCTGCTGGTTTTAAACAAAATCCACTAAATCTGAACATTATGTTGTGTTCACTGTACCTCTGGAGATGTTTTGGAAACCACCCAGCAGTAAATCCAGCCTCTGACCCTACGCAAAAATGGGAATCCCCCAAAAAATCTATGAAAGATGGTATCTGGGGTCCATGAGCAGGCAATGGAGTCTTCAGAGCTAATAACTTCATGCCCTTTTGTTGACTGGCAGCTTCAAAATTGAATGTCGCTGGTTGTTACTCTTGGGAGTAGAGCTTCCTGTGGCTGTTCCTCAGCAAACAGTGATTAAACTGCAGCTTTATGCTGCCAGGAAAAAAAAAAAAAAAAAAAAAAGGAAAAAAGTAGCTTTGTAAACAAGCTCTCAGGAGAAGCCCTCCAGCTTGCCTTGCTCACCTTGTGCATTCAGAGAGCAAACACCAGCCTCCTTCTTCCAAATTCTGAGATCCACTTAAAAATTGCCAGACTGAACCATTTTTTTTTTTTTTCATTTTAGCCACAGCTGGGGAGCTCATTTATCGTTTTGATTTTGCCACTGCTCAGGTTCTTACTTTCCAGCTTGACTGTGAGCTGTGCTGGCTGAGGAGAGCTGAGACAGGGTACCTGGAGCCCTGGCTGCACGGGGCAAAGACATGGGGATTGCTTGTTATCCAGGAAAATCTCTCTGCTGGCTCTCTTGGTTGCTCAGAAACTCTGCACCCCAATGGGGGCTGCCTTGGCCAGACCTAATAGGATGCTAAGGTATACCAGGGCCATGCAGCATCCTTCCTGACACATGGAGTTACTGCCTGAACACAGCCAATGCTCCACCCTCAGCGCGTTGTGTCCCTGAATTTGCTTGCTGACCAACTCTTCTGCAAGAACATTTGGAAATGAGACACCCATGCATGTCATAAATGAGCAATCACTTTTTTTTGTTTGTTTGATTTGCTGTCTGACTTTTTTCTCCTCTTTTCTCCATTTGCATTTAGAGGTACTCAGGACCAGACATGACTGCAATGGATGCGGCACAGGAGCCTCCTGCAACTGTCCCATCCCCATGCCAGGGCTCTGGAGCTGACACTGGCTGCGAGGTCGAAGCAGATGCTGATAACAATAAACGCAGAGATTAAACCCAGAAGAACTGGTAATTTTCCTTACGCCCTTCAAACCAAGCCCATTCCTGTTGAACAGGGGCTCATTATTGCAGCATCATGAGAGGAGGGATGTTGCCGTATAGCTGCTGCGATGATTTCAGGTACAGTTGCTGATGCCTGATTAAACAACTCTGGGATCAGGCAGACTGCTCGGATTGAACGGGCCATTATTCTATCCCACTAATAGCAGACTCACCGAAACACCTTATAATTAAAACCAGAATAAATGTCATGACTAAACTTTGATGAGAAAAACTTCTGGTTTTGTGCACATCCAGGTATGTTGGGTGAAATACAGAGGACAGATCCTGCAGCATCCTTCGTTTTGGCACGTGGGAGCACATTGTAGTTGTGCTGCAGTGGGGGAGTTGGAGATATAAAATATAAGGTCATTCCAGAGACCCTAAGGAGAAGACTAGATCTATTCCTATTGCCTGAACTAATGATAACAACTGTCATGCCCTGGGCTCAAAGATGCTGGCACGGGAGGTGGGTGGTGGTCCCAAGTCGTGCTGTGGGTTTGGGGGTGTGCTTGCACACTGTGGGCAGCCCTGGCCTCTGCACTGGTGTGGGATGAAGGGTGTCAGAGTGGGAAGATAGGAGTGATACAGGGGATGGGAGAGCTGCCTTATGGGGAGAGAATAATAAAGCTAGGACTCTTAGCAGGGAGAGGAGAAGACTTGAGAGGGCTGAAATCAAGAAGGTTTCAGGTTAAGGTGACTGCAGGCTTGTTTCCCGCATCCCGCAGCACACTCACTGAAACTGGCAGGACACCAATTTAAACCAGACACAAGGCGGTAGGTTTTTGCACAGAGGTAGCACATTTCTGAAACACGCTGCCTGGAGATAGCGGAGGCTGGCGGTGTCAGCAGGGTCAGTGTGGCTGTTCATGCGAGAGCCGGTGTTACTGCGGCTGTCCTTCAGCCTACGGCACAGGGCAGAAGCAGCCCGGAGCACAGCGCTGCCCCGCTGCTCAGCAAACGCTCCGTGTTCCTCCCTGTAAGCTATTCAAGTCGAGGCTGTAAAATTACTGGGGATGCTTTGCAAGAGGGATGTTTGTCATGATCAGCGTGGGGTGTCACTTAAAACCTGATTCATCCGGATCCCCCTGGAATGACATATTTAATATGAATTATATTTTATCCTCCAGCAATTTTCTGACTGCTCGTCTCTATAGATCTGCAAGATACAGAAAATGGCATCTATCTCCTTTCATGCAGCCAATCTGGAAATTAAACAACTTGTTTCCTCAGGGGACATATTTTCCCCTGAGCAGGAGCCCAGGTAGCAGAGCTGTCAGGTTGCTTCATCGCTTCTGGCTGCAGGGACACAGCCCTGGTCAAAGCCCCTTGGTGGGACACACTGTGTGTCCAGCACCCCAGGTATTACCCCTCCCCTTCAGTGCAGCTGGCTTCGACCTCCCTTTCCCTGAGACAAAATCCAGCCTGGGATGCTCCAGTCCAGTTCCTGTATCATGAGATCCCTGAACCTTTTTGCAAAGGTACAAAATTGTACAGATGAGGCATAAGAAAATGGATTCACTTCCTCATCCCATCCACATCTCCCTGTCCTAGCTAGCACAGGTAATTTCCCAGAGCTTTTCCTCTTGGAAGTTTTTTCCATCATTTCTCTGGTTTTTCTCCTCCAGCTCTCACGCTGGCTCAGCACCACCTCACTGGTCCCACTCGGGTTTCCCTCTGTGAGCTGGAGATGCTGCCCCAACCCCTGAGCATCAGAGCGGCTGCTATGCCCCGAAGCCTCAGCAGAGACAGCAGCCCTATGGCTGGGGAGTCCCTGGCCCATTTGCAGACTGCAGCAGCCGTGCATGGAGAAAGCCCTGGGCAGGACCAAGGTTTACAGCTCCGCAGGGCTCAGCCCTAGTGCTCCAGCGCCGGCGGCTCAGGGCACACCAGGCACGCACGGCAGCGGTGTGTAATGAGTGCGTGCGAGTCTCTGCGTGTGTCCACCCCTTTTGCTTGCCTCTGCGAGTACATATGTTTGCAAGCACACGTGTGAGCCTGCGTGTCCAGACTCCTAACCCCATTTCTCTGGGAAGAAACCACTCAAGAGCTCTTTCCAAGTAACATTTCCAATAAAGAAACCTGCGTAAATGGTGCGTAAAGCTTTTATGAATCAAGTCTTTAATCAGAACGTCGGGTTTCCAAGCACATCCTTCAGGCCCAACAGCTCTTTAATGCATTCATCACATTAAGAGTTAATTTACAACACGCGGTTTGAGACGCGCTCTCGGCCCTTCGGTGAGGGTCTGCCTGAAGTGCGAGCTGTGCATTAACAACCCAAATGTATTCCACTCTCAGTGAAAAAAAGAATACCCTGGATATTTTCACCCTTCAAGGGAGACTCTGGGCTGTGGAACAACATAGCAATGGTGTATCGGGACCACCGCTGCGTTCATGAATTTTAGATGCCTACGAGGAATTATCTATTTTGCCGGACCCTTGCTGGGCTCAATCAGTTCCTCCGTGGTCGGTGACAATTAAGAGACAGTGTGATGCAAAGAGGATATTTTAGACACTGCTTGACACCAAGTCTCCCATCCCACTATCTGGTCTCTTCTCTACCTCCCAGGACATGTCCCTTCTCTCTCTTTCCCCAAAAAGGATCAGCATGTTTGATGTGCTCCCAGTTTCCAGGAAATGGGCTTTCACGTCCAAAGGTTGTGTGTTTCTATGCAGAAATGATAATGATATTGGAAGGAGAGGAGCTCATTGCCTAATGCCATATGCCCATGCAGGACGTTGGGAAGTCTTGGGGCTGGACTGCGAAGCACTGTGGTCCGTGCAGAGTGGGTATCACAACAGGCAGATCTTCCCCTGTTCTCACTTCTCTTCCTCTCTTTTCTCAGCAGATGACAGTGTTCAGACCATTTTTCTCTTTTGAGACAGTGCTATTCTAAAGCCACCAATCTCCCAATGAAACGAAAAGACCATACAAAGCACTTTGTGAAGCAGCGTCTTTCCTGGGGAGATCTTGCTGGGCTTTGCAAAGCTTTGCAGATCCAGAAGGTCACAACAGTAACACTTAATGTATTGTTCTCCCCATGTCCTCTTTTGTCTTCTCTCTCATAGTACCAGGTCAAAAACTGATACAGAGGGGACTCGACTGGAAATTACAAAGCCAGCACTGCAACAGTCTCCCCCCTCCTCAACCCCACCGTCCCCCTCTGCTGCCCCAGTATCGCTGCACGGCACAGCTCCCTGCCTCAGCCTGTCGCATCCCAGCTGCAGACATGGGCTCCACTGCATCCAGTAGAGTCATACCAGGAGAAGGGAGATGACAGCCAGCTGCACCCCAAATAGAGATGGCCAGAAAAGCTTTACAGTTTGGGATGAAAAAAAGGCTTTTTTAGTTTAAATGAAGAGCTTTTTCAAAATATATCCATTTCAGCACAAGGAAGAAGAGGCTCAAATTATCCTGTATTCATATGCTGGCATTGGATGATTTACAATTTTCATCTGTTTTGATTCAAAACCAAACCCATAGTTTATAAGATACATAGATAGATACATCTATCTCATATAGGGGGTAATGGACAAGGGGTAATGGATTTAAACTGGAAGAGGGAAGATTTAGACTAGATATTAGGGAGAAATTTTTTTACTGTGCGGGTGGTGAGGCAGTGGCCCAGGTTGCCCAGGGAAGCTGTGGATGCCCCATCCCTGGAGGTGTTCAAGGCCAGGCTGGATGAGGCTTTGGGCAACCTGGGCTGGTGGGAGGTGTCCCTGCCCATGGCAGGGGGTTGGAACTTGATGATCTCTAAGGTCCTTTCCAGCCCTAACCATTCTATGATTCTATATAGCTTTAAGGGTAAAAGAAAAATTAAGCTTGAATTCACTAAACATTTTAATTAAACCAGTTTTTACAAGTTAATAACATTGGAAAAGTTTAAAACTTTGGAGTTTGGACCGACATGAGGAACACAGGAAACCTGGGTTCACATCCCTCACCTGCTTGATTTGGACTGGAGATTTACATGTACCTCTTCTACAAAAAAACCCCAAACTATTACTTATCAGTTACTGGCTTCTCTCATTGCCCCCCCCTCAAATTGTTCCACTTTTCCACAAGGTAAATAGGATAGACCTGTCAGGCTTTGCCTGGACCCTGCTTAGAGCTGCATCCTCCATCAGTTTGTTTTCCTCTGCCTCGGCCTGACTCATTTTAAACAGCCAACAATGAAGATGGCATTGCTTTTGCTAGGCTAAGTTTGCTCCATTTCCCCCAAAGACCCCCATTCCTTGATACGTAGCTTCTTTCCCAGCCTCTGCTCATCCCTCCTGTAGTGTCTGCCTTTGTGCCCCTTGTTCTGCTGAAAGTCTCTATCTGTGAGCATCCTCCCGGCATTGCAAAGCCTGGCTCAAAACTGGGGGCATCTGCTCCCTTCTCTTTTGTATGAGGATCTCAGTTAGCTTAATGCCCGCTGCTGAGGTTTTCCTGGGTTTATAGAAGATGGTGAAAGTTCTACGGTGTTATGGACAAAGCTTCAATTTCCCAGCCCGGCCAAATACGCCGTTGACTTTTGCAACAGAGCAGAGACAAGTTCTCTGCTGCATAACAGGCAGACAAGTAATCCTCAAACAATTTATCACAAACCTCTTGATCCAGTCTTTGAATTTGGGAGCCCTGTATCATGTAAATACATATGAAAGCCTATTAGCTCCTTTGATCATAGTAACCTGCCGCTATGCACCATTAGTTTGAAATCTTTGTCTGAAAAGCTCCATATTAGTGTAAGAGGAGACACAAGGGAGAGATTCAGCCTGTCAGAAGAAAATTACTTTTGAGAAGATGAAAATTTTGTATGATTATGTGACTCAAACATAATTCTTGCTAGTCTAACATGGAAACCAAGTCCAACAGTATCACAAAGAGCTCTGCCCTCTGCTAGGCTTGTCTCAGGGCACACACAGTCCCCGGCTATGGGTGGACACAGCGTATTAAATAGTGGGGTGACAGATGGTGACAGCATGGAAGATGATGTCAAGGCCTTGATCTTAAAGAATTTATGACCTAAATAGACCCAGTGTTTGGGGGAAACAAGCATAAAGTTGTTCCCATTTCAAAGATCTCACCAGTGGCTGGTATAAAAAAATTCCAGACTAAACACTGAGTTTCCAGACCTGTATCTTCTCTGATCCACAGGATGATTACTCCTCTCTCGAGGGACCCAGGTTTATGTTCCTTAAAAATGTGTATTTGGTATCCTGTGGTTTCACCCTGGCTGTTGACCGTATCAGTTTCATTGCTTTGAGAACCCTTGTCCGGAAGAGATGTCCATCCTGTTTTCTCTCAGCACTGCCTGATGTCATCCTTTGACGAAGCTCTTCAGGAAGCTCACCATCCTTGTGAGATCAGTCTGGCTCTGCTGGAACCCATCCTATCTCCTCTCTCCCACATGGACCATTCACCTGACAATTTATCGTTGTTAGCCTCTCCAGTTAGGTGAAAGGATCAGGACAGTGACAGAGTTGTTTCTGCTCTACAAGGTGTGGGAATTATTGCTTCCACTCAAAGATTTCTGCCTCTGCCTTGGTCTCACTGCTTGAAGTGAGCTGCAGCCTCCCAAAGGAGATATAAAACCCCTCGAAGCCACTTCTCCCCTTGTGCAATAGCAGCAGTGTCTCTTCTCTGCAAAGACCATAAAAGCAGTAAAACACTCCATCCGAGCCGGGCACAGCCAGGTTTCCAGTGTAATTAAATGTGAGGATCAGTTACAGGGGGAAGGGAAGAAACCTAACCCTGGTCAACCAGGGGATTCCAGAGGGAGCTGGTTAAACTAATCCACGAGGCTAATTAGCCGTGTTATTTTCTTGTTATTTCTGGATGCCCTGCCCTGTCAGATGTTTGATAGAGGCTATACTGCAATCCCCGGCAAGAGGAAACAAAGGACATCCTCTAAACACTGCGCTGGAAGAAAGTTTGTTACACCGTGTCGCTGTCTGCAGAAGACCCGGTGAGATCAGCATCTCTGCACAGCTCCTTGGGCTGTTGGTGCCAGCAAAACATAGCGGTTCTCCTTGTTTCATGTCTGGCTCATATGCTGTGGTCTTCCTGGAAAAAGCCCACCCCACACTGCTTGAAAAATCTGAAAGCTCCTTGCTCTGCGACTCCCACTGCTGTCATACCCTGAGCTGCCAGTCAGTCGACACCATTAGAGCTAAGTGCTTTGTTTTTCAGGAGGGTGATGGAGGCAGAGATGAAAGAGCTACACATGCCACAGGTTTTGTATTTGAATACATGCTGATTAAGTCTCTTGCAAAAGTTTAAGTGGAGTGGCAAAGAGGCTCTTCTAGCTGGCAAAGGGACCTGAGTCCTGCCTTCCCCTCACTGAGCCCTTACGTATTTTATGTGGCAGGAGCGCACCAAGGTGGTTAGAGGAGAATTTGAGTCCTCTTCCAAACCTAACTAGGGTTTGGGAAATGTTCGCCTGGACATGGCATCCTGGTTTGTGTTGGGCAGCAAAGCTGTTGGCTTAAAACACCCCAGCCAGTTTTGGTGCACGGAGCTAAACCTTTAGGAGTGGGAGGAACTGGGCGTACAGGAGACTCAGTGGTCATCAGTGAGTTGGCACCTGGCTCTTTCCTAGAATGTGAGACCTCATCTCAGGCAGAAAACATGCAAGTGACAGATTAATCCCAATTTCAGACCTGTTCTTGCCCTTCTAGACACAAACTCAGTGTCACTCCAGGCAGCGAGCAGCAGCGGGGAGACAGGGGATTGCTCCCGTTCGTACAGGCAGAGGAGATGGTTCCGCACGGTTGCACGTACCTTCAGCAAAAGCAGTGCAATTTTGGGATAGGCTGTGGAAAATGACTTGGACAATTTGGTGATGGAGAATACAGGGGATAATGTTGCGTCTGAGCATTGTCATGCTTCTCTCCTAAGTGAGCTGAGTGACCTGTCTGCTTTTTGGCACCATGGGGGACTGTTTGCTAAATGAGACAACAGCTAGGCATTTCCAGGCTTGTGATAATTTGGGGAATTGTACAGAAATAAATTGTTTCGCAGTTGAATAGAGAACAGAGAGGAAAATAGCAGAGAACGCAAGCACTCGAGGTATCTCTTCTCCGCTCCACTGTTAGTAATGGTTCTCTGAGCAGTGATAATTCAGGAACATCACTTTACCTCCGCAGCCGACTGATAGGATTTTCCAATTAGCCAAACTTTCAGGTTGCCTCCCATGAGCTCTGTGGAGAACTCACCGTTGCATTTTGCAACCCTGCTTGTCATTTCTGTCCTTTCAACTCACCTCGCTGCCTGCTCCTGCTTGCAAAAACCATGAGAGCCAGGCACAGGTTCATACCTGGACGTGTCCTTGTGCCCAGGAAAATGCCAGAGAGCTGCTTTACAACAGTTGGGGCAATGAGGAACAAATGAAGGTAAAGGGAGCTCTGCTTCTTTGTCTGGGGCTTGCCCTGAGTGTTAGACCTCCTGGATCAATGCCAGTCCCAGGGACCACCCCAGCAAAGGAGTCAGGCTCAGGCAGAGGATCTGCTGGTCCTCAAGCAAAGAGGGACCAGGCGAGCTCAGCAATCCCTTTAGCTCAACCAAACCAACCCGAGTGTCCGGGTGAAAACTAAAGAAACCCACTGCATCGTTTACAGCAGCGATTCCTTGCTGTCGATGCAAAGCGCCACAGCCTCATGGGTGCATCCTGTCCTGAGCACGCCTGGTCTGTGAATACCAGCTTCTCTTATACATTTTGTTCCCCAAATCTGCATCTTGGAGGCTTTCATGTGGCTTTTCCAATGTGGCCTGCAGGACCTTCTGTGCCTGCCAAAGTACCCTGGCTGAAGGGGACCCAGGTCTCCATACAGAGTGCTCTGGGTCAGCCTTGGAGTTGGGACTGACTCTCACCTTTTTATTTTGTAAGGACTCAAGCCATCCCTTCCTTGAGGTCTGCAAGGATGCTCATTCCAGTGATCTTCATGGGCAGAGGAGCGTGCTGGGGACGGGATAAGAAATAACCACAAGGAGGTAAGTGTTACCCAGTGACAAATTTTGCTCTGTTCTGTCAACCTTTAACTTTCCAATGAAGTGGCCATCTCTTGTGTCTGGTGGCAGATGACCCACAGCCAGTGTGCCTGTGTGATGGGCTCAGGGGGCTGGAGGGGGGATATTCCTTAGAGCCAGGACATCACTTGTGTACCTGGGGTATGGTCTGCTCTCATCGTTGCTGAGCGCGGACACGCTTGTTAGCAGCAGGGAGGGGACTCTCTCAGGGCTGGGAATATCCTAGAGACCTAATCCTAGGTAGGTCTGTGCCAAAGATGGACTCACATCCCTTGGTAGCATCTCTAGCCCAGACAGCCTTTTCTAAGTGGATATTGGAAAGCAAATAAAGGTGGTAGAGAGCAGCTGGTGGACTGTTTGCTGTGGTGGCATTTAGTCACATTTTCACACTGGCAGCACCTTCAGCCTGACCCGACAGGGAACCTGTTGTGAAGAGCATTATTGTGTAAATACTACAAATCACATTGGCCCCAGCAATGGGACTTGCAGGGATGGGTGTGTGCTGTGGAAGGGCAGAGTTTGGGAGAGGCATTGGAAAGCCAGGCTGTAGGTAGCTGGCACACTGAAAGTCCCACTGCTAAAGACTTTGAGTTTCTGGGGCATAATGGCATGCTTCCCAGTCATGATGCCTTCTTTCCATGGGCTCCCAGAGTTGTAAGCCATGCCAGGGACCTCAAATGCTCTCAGATCCATGTATTGAAGTTTCTCAGAGATGAATTACCACGTGTAATTGCCATGATGGATAATGTGGCAAGGTATGGAACGGGGCCCTGGAGTCATTCAGGACCTACATTTGCCCCTTTTGTTCAGATGGAAAATTAAATGATTCTTAAAATAATAAATGTGCACCCTGGAGAGAAATACTCAGCTGCTCCCTCAAGAGGTGCTGCTGTTCTTGTGTTGAACAAGGAATAACGAAGGTAATTGAAAAGTTATTACTTTGGGGGCAAATTTATCTTGGCTTGTGTAGCCTTGCAAATGCACTTCGCTGGTGAAGCAATCCATGTTCTGCAGGAGGGAGAACAGCCGTGCTTTAGAAAAACCATGCCATCAGCTCTGGGGTCAGGCTCTGCACCGCCTTGCTCTTTGTGTGGTTGCAAAGGTCCTGAGCTAATCCCATGCCAACCATGCCAACTACCTGGGCAGACCAGGGTGAGAGTGGGCAAGCTAAAGCGTGTCATCTGGGCTGGGGCAGGGTAAGATCTCACAGACCATGGAGGAGAACTCACTAAGCTTTTAAAGAGTGTGCTTGGATATAAACAGCAGCATCATTGCTGCATGGGAGAGGTTGGCCCCAGCCAACACGTTGGCATTACTGAGTCACATCAAGGGAGACCACAAGGATTTGGCCATGCCTCCTCTCACTGGTATCAGCCGTTTGGTCTCTTGGAAGTGGGATGGAAGGATCAGTGGGCTCAGAGAGGACTGGCTGGACCATATGACTCCAAGCACGGTGAGCTGGAGAAAGCCTATGAGAAGCCACTGAGATGGCAGAGGCAGATGTATGAGGTGGAAGGGTTGGGTTTGTTTCAGCCTGAAGACGAGAAGGACAAGAAGGATCTCACTGCTAGCTTCAGCTGCCACCAAGGGAACTCAAAACACATTCTTAGTGGTGCTAAGGCTTGAAGGGGGTTTTGGATCCCTTAGACCTGGCAATGTCAGCGACTCTGTCCCCTGAAGCTCAGGGGGATGTGGGAGTCTCCTAGGAGATGGGGCATTGATTCCTTGAGATGTTTTCAGAGGTAGTGCAGGAGCGGCTGCATGAGCATCCAGCATGCAAGTGGTCCCCCCCTGCCCTGCACACCCTGGCGAGAAAAAAGCAAAAGGGGAAAATTGCTCCTCAGCGGCTGCCTGGAACCTGGCCTGGCTGCAGGGAATTTCAAAGCAACACTTCCAAAAGGGCGCTTGGTGGGGTTTTTTGTTTGTTTTTTGTGGGGTTTTTTTCCTGTTTGTTTTTAAAAATTAATTCAATGAAATGAAAGTTCTCACATGTTGGGTTTGTTTTTTTAAAAAAGCTCTCAAATAATTAGAGTACTTAAAGTAAACAGGCTCTTCATGCTTTATTACTTGATGTGTATTATGGCTCCATTAATGCTCTGTGGCACTTCTGCCATTTTCCGTATTTCAAAATGTTTTAAAGATGGGACTCGAATCATCAACATTAATTGCCAGCGGAACAGAAATGAACCTTCTAAAAGGGAAATCATTTTATAGCTCTAATTTGATTAAGTAGGAAAGCTCATTGTTTCCATCTTAGGTGGACAGTAAAAACACAAGTAAAGTTAATATTTATTAATCTTAATGTGCAGGCCAGGTAATTACGTTGCTGGCTGTGGAAGTGAGGACGGCGTGACGCTCGCTTGCTCTCTCGCTATATGTTTGCACACCCTTCGGGTAAACAGGAAAGAGAGGAGGGCTTGGTGCTAATTGGAGAGATGACATTCTCTTTCCAAAGGGCTCCTGAGTTTAATCGTGTGCTCAGGACTGTGGATGCAGGTGGGTAATTGTGTTTGGGGACAATGACCAAAACCCCAGAGTGGGTGAGCAGCTCTGGCAGGAGCGGTGATTACGCACACAGAGGTACGTGTGCAGGCATGTGCTCACACAGTCACACATACGTGTGGCATTCATTTCCCACACAGAAAACTTCCCACACTCTCAAATTATTTTTTTCCCCATGTTTTTTTTCTTCTTGTCCCTTTCCTTGCAGCCTTGAATCCAGATGAGATGTGGAGCATCCTAATGCTGTGAGTAGGACTGGTGCCATGCTGTCACCAGCATGAGCTTTGGGACAGACATCTCAGGGACATTGCTGGAAGCTGAGTCTTGAGCTCAGGAACTTTTGGGGCTGTTTGTGCCCTGCTGTGATTGTCCCTGTGCAGAGCATGGCAGGGGCAGAGCCGAGCCCAGCGTGCTGGCTGGCAGAGAGAAGAGGCTGTGGACCAAGAGAGATTTTTGCAGCCATTGGAGAATGGCCTCTCCTTGGCTGCTGGCTCAAACCCACCTCAGGACAGCCGTGTCTGGAAGGGTTTGCCTTCAGCAGTTTGACTTGCCGTGTGTCTGTAAATCTGCTCACCTCCATCTCCGCACTCAGCACTTGTCAGCATCTTGGCTGGCAGGCACTGGGCTCTTCTGGAGGAAAGATGCTTTTACAGGGCAGGTGGAGATACACGTGTGGGAGAAAGATCATGACAGTTGCCCAGGGCAGAGAAGACCCATCACTTTGCTAAGTCAGAACCATGCCAGGTGCTGAGAGCAGTCAGGTCTCTGATTTGTCTGTGCCCCCTCTAACCACGGGGGCTTCACAGGGCAAGCTGAGCATTGCCTGCAGCCACACCACGTCTGTTTGAATGCCAAGCTGGGCTGGGACCTGCCAAGCCAAGGCAAGATCAGAACCACAGCTCTGCAGACCAGGCTGGCTGGCGGTGAGCAGGCACTAAATCTGTGACCTCTGGGTCAGCACTGACCCGAATTAACACGAGCTACTTCCAAAACCATTTGTGCTGGTCAGGAGCAGGTTTAGAAATTTTCTAGCCTCCTCTCCATCGACACAGTGAAGAAGAAAAGAGCCCCAGATCATCACAAGTTGACCATTTGATTTCCCCACCAAGCCTCCTCAGCATCTTGCAGGATTGACCCTCCTGCATCCTGCCTTTTAATTGCTGACTGATTGTAATATAGGATTTTATTTTCCCTATAATGACTCTTGGGGCCCCCAGATGTTCTCCTCAAGTGTGGTTGCGTCAGCACTAGAGACTGAATGACTGATACGAGCAATTTTTACAGCTTGAAAGAAGAGAAATATGTGAAGGGAATTTAATTTAGCTCCAATATTGTGTCTTCATCTTCAAGACTCTACAAGAAATGACACCAAAAGGTTATTTTACAACGAGAGAAGGGAGAATTAGCCTGAGAGGGGACGAGATCACCAAGCTGGCTTTCTAATATCTGTTCATTACAGAAAACACGTTTGCATAGCCGCTTCGCTGCTGCTGTTAATTTAAACCTGCATGATTAAAAGCTGTAATTGCACCATTTTAAATAAATGTCTGCTATCTGGATTATTATATTTTTAATTAGTGTGGCTCTGTCAAATGTTTTTACCCCTCTGATTGATTTGTTTATACTGTATAATTCATTGATCTCCCTGACCCTGCTGTCTCCTGAGCATGCAGTTCAGTCATGATTCCAGCAAATGGAAGAGGACCGAACCAGGAAAGAGCAAAAGGTACCAGGTCAGCTCTCCCTTATGAGCTCTTCGCAGCTCTCCTTCTTCGCCTCCTGACCCAGGTGCCCCTTTGCTCTTTGCTCTTCCCCAGGGCTGTGGGGGAGGATGGAGAGCCTGGAGGACGGGCTGTCTGGGAGGCAGGATGGGGGGAAATGGGATTGCCATTCAGCAAACCTTGGGATGTGGTGCTGTCAGGAGCATCCCAGGACCCCAAGGTTTCATCCTGTGTGTTAGGACCTTAACTATCACTTCACAGGCAGGAACCAGCTCCGCTGTCTCTGCAGGACTCTCTAAAAATGTAAAATTTCCTGCAGCTGCTCGGGAGGCACTGGCTACCAAGAAAAAGGGAGCGTGAGACTGAAGGAAACCCCCTGGAACGGCGTGTCCAGTTGCCGATCTCACAGCTCAACATGGACATAATGAAGGTCACATAAAGGGCACCCAACTGTTTTGCATTTAGGTTCCACAGCTCCACTCCAGCCTCAAAGATTATGTCCTTTGGCACAGAAAGAGAGGGCATCCCAAGGACAGGGCAGGAAGGAATCAAAGAACAGAAACCCCAGAGGCTTCAGCGATGTTCTCATTGTGATTCCTCCAGCCACCCAGCCAGGAAATACGGCAGAACCTTGATGTACCAGAGCTTGATTTCATGGGTACTGGAGCAGCCCCTGGGCAGCTACAGCCCTGGATGAATGGGGTGGGGGACTTGTAGCAGCATTAGAGAGAATTACAGTCTGCAGCAAACCAGTCACTCTGGCCGCTGAGAAAGGGTAATTACACTTTGAGATCTCTGGGGTGTATTTTTCTTGTTGGCAAGTGATCAGACTGTGTATTCCTTTTTTTTTCTTATTTTAATTAAAAATATCGGTTTGCCATGTTCACCAGGCAGCTAGCTCACTCTGCCTGAGTACAAATGCTTAACGGCATTTTGTAATTGGCTGAATTGTCTATTAGTAAATGAGCTTTGTAATTTAGTGAGCATCCTTGAAGTGCTTACTGTTATAACCTGATGCAAAGCTGAGGACTCCTACCTTCAGGAACTTACAGGCAAGAGGGGTGTCAAAGACAAATCAAGGTGGTTTTACATGAGAACAGCAGCGTGCTCCTTGGGAAACTGGAAAGGATGGGCTGGGATGAGGCACTGGCATCCTGCAGTTGTCCATAGCAACTCTACTCTCACAAACTCTTTCAGTTTGACAGGTGGAAGTGGGTTTGAAAGTCTATGTCTTATTGCTTTTACCTAAGAGAAAACAGAAACTTGTACAAATCACTTTCCCTAACGAATTTCCTGTTACAACCTTTGCCTTTGGCAGGCTCATTGTGCAACTGGTGGTCTGCAATTGTGCAGAAAGGCAGAGATGCCATTTGAAACCCCCCATCTCTTCAGGCAGCTCCCAGCTAGGAACCAGGGCACTGTTGGTCTGATACTTTACTAACCATGAATATTTTGACTGCAAGAAAATCCCATGTCAGAAGGACCCCAGTGGAGGTTGTCTGGGCAGGGTCAGCACCCCGACTGGTTCTCTGTTGTGTGCCCTCGCCAGATTTGTGTTCTTTGGGTTCAGTTTTGTCCCAAGGCATCAGTCTCACCCACCTTATTTGTTTGAAGGCCAAAAAGTTGTCCTGTGACATGGAAACATGAAGACGTGGAGCTCTGGAAACAAGCAAACCCTATAGCTGTTCCCTGCCCAGGGAACCCAGGAGACCCTCTTCCCTTTGCCTGGGTTGCACATCTCCTGGTCTTAAGACCTGTCTCCTCTTTGGCTTTGGAAAGAGCTGCAATTCGCTCTTCTTTCTATTTACCTTGACCCCTTAGGGAAGGGATCAGCCTCTGCATGCTCACCCAAGGGGCCCAGCCAGAGCTGGAGTGACACCTCCCCACCTACCCAAATCCTTGTAATGCCCCCAGCTGAGTCCCTGTGCCCCAGCACTCCCTGCCTCCCTCTTTGCTCTTCTCAACAACAGCAACAGAGACATCAACCAGAAACTGGGACTGACTCCTGGGGGCTGCAGCCCGGGGGTGCCAGCGCACATGTTTTTTTTCTGCAGTTTTTTCTTTATTGGTTCGTGCTTCACACCGTCTGACCCTTGATGTGTGTGTGCAGGAGGGCTGGCTAGATCTGAGGTCCTGGTGCTATTTCTGCTGGTGGTTCTTCACGTCCCCAGGGATATCGCTGCTGTGCAGCCCTGGAAAGGAGGGAGAAGCGTGACATTGGCATCCTTCGAGGGGAGCTGACTGGCAGGGAGCCTGCCATGGGCTGTCTTGCTCTCAAGGCTGTGTTGCTGCTGCAGGTGAATGGCAAGATGGCATCACCCCCTTCCCCTTTGTGGTCCCTTCTGGGATCCCCGTTAATCTAAGGGGAGATGCTTCCATCTCAGGGTACATCCCCAAGAGAGGAGGAGGAAGATGCTCTCTGGTGTCCTCTTCTGTCTGGATGATGGCCAGGCTTTGCTTCATGTAGCTCTGCAAGAAGAGGGAGAGGCTTTCTAGGAAAAACTCCAACTTCCCATTGCGCTATTTTGTCTTACGTTCATATAACTTCTCTAGACCCTCTCTCAAACTCTCTCCTTGGAGCAAATTTTCAAGAAGATGGTCTCTCAAGCCTCACCTGATTTGTCCCTTGCAATCCTACGAGCTGCACAGGGGACCTCCTTCCCTGCTCCGACAGCTGTTCCGCTTGCCCCCTGCTTGGCAGTAGGACTGACTGTCTTTTGGAGGTGAGCTTCCACCTCGGAGCCAGCTGCGTCCTCAATCAGGGTGAGGTGGTCCAGGATCCTCTCTCCTTTCAGCTTGCACAAGTTGTGCAGCAGAGTTTTCAGGGTCCACAGTGGGAGTTTGTTCGTGTTCTGCCTCAGTTTTTCCTTTGAGAGAGCCTTCATGAGCATGTGGGCATCCAGCAGGATTTCATCCAGGTTGATGGTGCTGATGGTGCCTGGGAGAAGCCGTATGGTCCTCCACAGGCACTTGGCCAGCAGGTCAGAAAACTTATCTAGGCTGCCCTCATCGGTCAGGCTGCTTTGGAGCAGCTTCAGCAAGGCACGAAAAATCCTCGTCTGGTCAGATTTTTCCAACACCCTCTTCATGAGGCCGTTAATAGACTGTATGAGCTTCTTATCCTCTTCTAGGTCTCTGTCCAGGAAGCCTAGCATTAGGGTAAAGAGGTTGTTCATTACATCCTTAAGCACTTCCACTGAAACCTCCTGAGCCAATTTCTTCTCTTGGAAGACACGACTACAGGCCTGGATGACACATTTACATTGCAGAATGATTTGTTCCTTCCCCCATTTCTTATCTGCTTCTTTCTGCTGGTTGATAAACTTGAGTGATTGAAAGCTGGCTACAAGGAACTCATTAATGTGCCCAGACATGGCTTCTGCTTTGTTATTTTGTCTCAGGATCTCCTCAATTTCTTTCATTGCGTGGATGCTGGTGTCAGTATCACCACTACTAATGCGACAAATAAGGGAATTAATGGTGGAGGTGATGTTATGACATGTGTCTGAAGAGACAGGCAGGGTTTGGAATTCAGGGATCGTTTCTAACCAGTTGATATCCTTCAGTCTAAAGAGCTTGTGTTTTCTTGAGACCACCCTGCTTGCTTGCTCACGTACACGTGGAAGCAGTGTCTGGGGACTCACACCCACCGTATCGAAATTTCCTCCTTGAGAGCAGGTGGGCTCTAGCTTAGAGACTGTATCTCCTGAGGCTGAGTCATGCTGAGGTTTCTCACTGAAATGCTTTACTGAAAAAACTCTTGACCTGACAAATCCCTCTTTTGCACTTTGTCCCAGCATCCTCGTATGTTTTTCAGGAAGATCCCCAATCATTTTAAACAGGGCTTCTCCATGAGTTTTTCAAGCTGTGACCATGATGTGTAGAGCAGCACTATGAACAGCACTGTCTTGGTCCCCAAGGAAGGCAGCCATCCTCTTCAAAGCTTTTGTAGGGCTTGGCTGACATACACCCAGGCCGTACGTTTCAATGAGATAACCCATCTCCACCAGGCAGCCTTCCTGCTGCTTAGTGTTGTTGGAGTTGATGCCTTCCATGAGGAAGCCAAACACCTTCTTAGCTGGATACACAAGGCATATCCTCTTCAGGATGGCATGCACCGATTTAACAACAGTTTGCCTTGGCTCTCCCATCTTCAGGACTAGGTATGGGAGGAAGGAAAAGGCCTCATTGTCCGTCAGCTGATACTTTTCTTGGATCAGCAAGGTTAGCAGCAGATTGAGGTAATCTAGGCTCTTGATAAGCACCCATGTGTTGGTGTCAAAGAAACGCAGGGTGAGCCATTTCAGGATCAGGTCCAGGCAGCTGATAACACCTTCCTTCTCTGTCTCTAAGTGCCTGGCCATGATGGCCAAGGCTTTTATGTGGTGTGGGAAGCTGGAGTGGAATATTTCCACTTGGAAGCTGCTGGACACACAGCTGCTCATCTGAGCTTTCAGCTGCCTGATGTACCTGTCACTGGGAGCAGTGAAGTTCCACTGCAGCACTTTGCTTCCTTGCTCATCCCTCATTCTCTGCTCCTTCCCCCTGGGGACAATGGCAAAGATAGGTCTGAGTTTGCTGACCCCATCAGCCAGACTGGAATTCATTTGTGCTTTGTTGTTGGCTGCACCTATGTCTTTCAGAACTGCATCTCCTGACTTGGGCTTCTTGGGACCCTGTTTCTCCTCTCCGCTGGTTTTAGGTGCTGGCTCGCTAGCTGACGCTTGTGAAGACAAGGCTGTTGCTGCAGGTGGTGTGGTTGGACCAGAGGGGAAAGCAGTTGTGGTGGTGACTCTAGGGTGTCTGGAAAGTGACTGAGCAGAAGTGGTGGACTGGGCTGATGGACTGTCATTGACATTCTCTAGTATTGCCAGTATGTAGTCCTTTGCAGCTGCCTTCAGCTCATTGGTGGGTTCAGTCATCTTCTCAAAGGTAAGGTGCATTACGAAGAAAGGCAGAGCTGCCTGCGAGGCTGTCCTCACGTCCCTGTTGCTGTCCTGCAAGGAAGAGTAGAGGTGAGGCGCACACCGAAGCAGGTCCGAGGGAGATGACTTGAAGGTGGGCAGCTGTTCAGCCAACCACTGCACCAGCTCTTGCTTCTGTGAAGGCGCTTCTTCACCTAGATCCTCTGAAATGTCCTGCCCATCAAGCCACTCCAACATGTTGATCTGGGCAGCCCAGGCATTGACGGCAGCCAGGGCGGCAGCTCTCACGCTACCCTTGCTTTCCCTAAACAGAGCAATGAGGGGAAACCCCAAGTCCTTCATGTGCTGTTTGACGTTTGAACCCATGGCTGTGGAGAGTTGATGGAGGACCCTGAGGACCATCTGTACCAGGATAGGGTTTGAGCTTCAGAGACAAGCCCTCAGGGCTCTTGGGAGCTCTCCTAGGTTTGGCTGAATTAATTTGGCATCCTGAAGGATGCCTGCAACCTCTTCCAGGCCCTCCCTCTGGATGATCCAGTTCTTCTCCTTCAGCTTTGACACCAGCTCTGGTGTGATCCTCTCACCAATGTCTATGGCTTCAGTCCTTCCATGAACCCCTGGGTCCTCCCAGGCCCTGCCATCTAGGCACGGCTTGGGGTTGGCTCGACTGGGAATCAGTGGGACCTGTCCATGCAACTTCTCCAGCTCAGCATCTATCTGGGGAAGAAGGGGCAGCTCTTCACTCTCAATCAGTGTTCTCAGTGAGTCTCCCATGTACAGGTAAATAACCCCCATAAAGGTGATGGCTGATCTCTGCACACCTGAGTGAACAGCAGCAAGAGCGATCTTCAGGGTATTGACCAGTGCTTTGGCTTCCATCCCTGCAAAGCCAAACTCCAGAATTGCCTTTGACAGCCAGCTCAAGACCTTGGAATGGATCTTGGAGTTCTTCTGTGAGAAGGCCAACGACAGAGCTGTCTTTGCAGTCCAAGGCAATGAACACGCATCTGCTATAGCTGTCAGGGCTCCCTGGGCATTGTTGCTGCACAACACAACTCCCACCATTTCTACCACACTTTCCAGGACAATGTGAGCAGATGTTCTGGAGAAGTCCCCTTTCTGGGCTAGCAAGGTGATGGTCTCAAGTTTCTTCTGCATCACCTGGAGCTTTGTTTCCTTGTGTCCTCGTGACAGCAGTCTCACCAGGGCTTGGCATGGTATCTCACTTTTTTTCATCTCCTTGACAGTCTTCTGAAGGGTATCCATGCTGGAAATCCTCTCTTTCTAGTCATTGCTTTCCAAATGCTGTATGCAGGTTTCAGGGAGAACACCACCTGCCTTTTCCCCACACTCTTCTGCTGAGAGCTCTGGTTCAAACATGTTACTTGAACCCACTTTTCCTGTTTGCTGTTGGTGTTGGCCTCTGTCCTTCCAGGAATGGTGGGTTTTCCTTCCAAGGACCCCAAACCAGGAGCAAGAGAGTGTCACTGGGTGTCCCTGCTGCTAGGCCATGCTGAGGGGATGGAGGGGGTTTTCCTTCCAAGGACCCCAAACCAGGTGCAAGAGAGTGTCACTGGGTGTCCCTGCTACTAGGCCATGCTGAGGGGGTGGAGATGTCAAGGCAGCAGCTTCGGGCTCCTCCTGGCAAGGTGCACAGAGCCTGTGGAACAACCCCAGAGAGCCATTGTGAGGCTGGTGTGACCTTGGCTGTGCTGGGGTTGGGGGCAGCCCCTGGGGAGCCATGCTGGTGTGGTGGTGTCCCGTTGCCACAAGCAGCTACTGGTCTGAGACTCCAAGGTTCAGGACCACTTCTTGCAGCTGGGAGAAGACACCAGCACAAGTAACACCACCTCCAGTCCCATTATGTCCAGTCTCCTGCAGCCTGGAGCTCTCATGTCAGG
>NW_010103791.1:0-6534 GCF_000699245.1 Pterocles gutturalis | reverse complement strand
ACACTTTGTGCCACCACGGGCCATCTGGTTCCCTGAGCCTTTGACTGTTCCCTTCCTCTGCCCCTGCCATCACTGCTTAGACTGTGAAGTTTCGGAAGAGTTGAGCGAATAAGGAGTTGTTTTGGATGCTGACCAATAACAAAAAATTCCAGGGGAAGAAGATTTGCGAGGAAGCAATTTCTTACAAGTTGCCGTTAGAACAAACCCTGCTGCATTTACCCCTAGATACAACAGTTCACTTACTTTCATGTTATTTAACTTTCTTCTAACCTATTAAATATTGGCAACTCTGACATGAGAAATGCCCTTTAGAAATGAAAAGTGGGCGCTTAGTTTGGGGGAAAAAAAATCTTTGTCAGTGCAGCAGCACTGCCTGCATCCTTGCATGGCTCTCGTCCCCGAATGTGCTGCTCCATGGGAAGCCCTTCTTTGCAGGACCCCTGCCTCCAGCTCATCTCCCTGTGTTGAGGTTGTGGCCAGAGCTCGGACTGTCCCTGGCCCAGAGGACACCCATCCTAAGGACCTGCTCTTACAGAGCATCCCTGGGACAATCAGTGCTCTTTGTCTCTCTCTGCTGGCTGCTGGGCACCCCACTCCTGGGCTTCTGCTCAGCGCTGTCCCCCCACATCTCACCCTTTGGGGAACAGGCTGGTGTGGGGAGCAGAGATGCAGGGAAGGAAATGTAGTATTTGAACCCCTGGGAAGAATCACAAACCCTGGCAAGCACGAGAAGTAAAATAGGGAAGAAAAGAGGCGGCAGCGAAGATTTACAGGAAAGCCTTGTGAATGTGGCAGCCAGCTTCCAGGGGGATCCTTTTTCTTCCTTAAACCTCAGTCCTGAGCAGAAGGAGAGATTTTCCTTGAAGGCAGAACACAGAGCTGTGTAAGGGAGCAAACACTCTGCCTCGGGACACAGCAGCACCAGGCTTATCGCCAGGCTGGGAGGGATTCACCGGCTTCTGCTCCGTGCCCAGGGGAATCTCCTAACAAGGGTTGAGGGACGAGCAAGGGAGGGCTCGGAAGCATCTCTCAGCTCTCTCCCAGGAATGCTTTGCCAAGGCTGGAGGCCAGGAGCTCTTCTTCCCTCTGCACCACGGAGCAGGGCAGGCTGCCGGCTGCGAGAGCTGCACGGGAGGGGGATACAGGCAGAGGAAAGCAGCAGGAGGGATGCTCTGGCACTGTGTGCGGGACCAAGCCCCCCTCTTTCTGGTCCAGCAGCCATCGCAGGTGATGAACGAAGCCTGGACCTCAGTGCACTATTTAATGCTTTCTCAGGGAACCTCTCAGTTGTAAATACTGGGGACCTTCATTAAATTAATCTTGTTAATTGAACGACCAGGTGGGTTTCTTTGTCAGATGATGTTATAAATATCAGTTCATGGTGCACACTGGCATTTGTATTATACATACGAGAAAACTGAACTTGGTGATTTTTTTGTGACCTTGGGTTTGCATTTTTGGGTTTTTTGGGGTTTGTTTTTTTTTTTTTTTGGTGTTCTCCAAGTTGTTTATGGGGTAAGTCTCCTAAGACTGGGATACAAAAAGTCTTCTGAGATACTCACAGCATCTGGCCAAACAGCTATTCTCAGTAGTGCAATTAGGTGTTGACAAAAAGTAACAAGCAATTCCCTAATAAAACAGAGACAAAGGAGAAGGAAATGCTCAGTGTAACTGGGTTTTATTGCACTATTCTGGTGAGAAGCTGCTGAAGAGTCAGGAGGTGTTCAGAGAGCAGGGAGTACAGGCTGTTCCTTTATCACAGTAACTTTTATTGCCTAGGTACAGCTTTTCTCACCCTGGTCAATAAACATCCTGCTGCTTTGTTTTCAGAGAATTAGGACTTAGTTACAGCAGCAAGTGCTTCTTTCCAAACACCTGCTGCTGACCCATCCGGGGGGCTGGGGATTACTCTGGTGCTCCCCAGAGGTGCTGGGTGTTGGGCAGGATGGAGAGGAAGAAGATTCCTGTGGTGAGAGCAGAGGTCTGGGAATCCGAGATGCTCGCGGTGGCTGTGGATCGGAGTGGTGGCGTGATGCTTGCTAGGAGCTACAGAGGCAGAGTTAAAGACAAAAGGCAGCGCAGAGCATCTCACAGGCTGTTCTGGATGAAGGGCAGTTGTGCCCCTGGGTCCAGGCTCTTGGTCTTTGCTGTGGAGCTGGTGCCAGGGTGGACCCAGGCGATGGAGACTGGATCCCACAGGTATTCCCTCTGCACCACAGCTAGGATCGTTGTAAGCTGTCTGTCACCAACAAGCCTTCTGGGCCAAGGAGGACTTGTCTTTTTTTACCCGTTTGGGCTGAACTTCAAAAAGAAATCCTGGCCTGCTTGCTAGAGTGATTGACCACCACCCCCCAGCATCGTTAGTCAGGGAGCATGCTGCTGGGGGTGGCTGAGGAGCGCAGCACTGACTTCCCATCGGGGATGTGTGTTTCCAGGTCTTATACAACCTTACAACCTTTTCTGGTTTTCATTAAAAGCAACTCTTCAGACAGCAGTTTCAAGACCTTTTATGTGGTTCCTCACGGACGTTTCCCTGCACTGCCTCAGATGAATCACCGGGTTGAAGGCACCTGCTGGAAGGGGGACTGCTCGGGGTCTGCCCGTGACACTGAGTGCAAGAGGGGAATGAATCAGCCATGTGTGGATCATCGCAGCCCCTAACCCCCCCCCCAGGCCCCTGCTGAGGCTGCCCCTCCATGGAGCCTTGCCTCTGAGCTGCAGACAACATCTGAAAACCTCTCACAAAAGCTGCTCTCCCCTCTGGCAGCTCTGGCCCGTGGGCACTGATGGCACCTGTGTGCTCGTCCCAGGTTCAGCCTTGTCCCCAAGAGTCTTCCCAGCCTAGGACACCGTTTTGTGGCTGTGTGGCCAGGGATTTAATATAGTCATTTAATCTCTTTACCCCGTAATTCTCACCTATCAAAGAGAAACAATAAATCTTTCTTTGTCTTTCTAGTCTTTCTAGCTCAGCAGGGCAAGACTGTTTCTTGCATTGTGCTTGTATGGCTCCCAGCACCTGGGATTGCTGCTGCAGTGCCATTACACGTGGTGATACTGTACTTAATACCCTGGGAACCGTCTGCCCAAATTCCAGGAGCTCCTGAGTTGATGGAAGGAGCAGGTTCGTCTTTCTGCCTCTGAACTGAGGACATTCACACATGCCCCCACCGGAGTATCTTCATTTAGCTTCACAGAAGCTGCCGTGACGTGATATTGCTGAAACAGGCTGGTGTAGCGCGTGAATCACTCTGTCTTTAATTCCTCCTTGTGCTTGAGCATCATCCGCATCCCTCTTTGTGATGGGTTTCACCCCAGCAATTGTCAGGATTCAACTCCCTTCAGAAGCACTTGCTGAGCACAGTGACCGAGAGGAAAAACCTCAGGCAAGCAGGGGGTCTATTTATATCCCGTGAAAGATGGACTTGGTGCATAAGAATATTCAAGCCTCTGGGCACCTCCACCCCCTTTCTGTTCCTGTAGCTGCTGTCTTGAGACTGTCTCAGCACTGAAGAATTAGCTGCTTTTTGGGAGCTAAGTGGAGCCTCAGTCGAGACAGGCAGGGGTGGGGAGTTCTCTGCCTTACTGAATCCCCTAAAATCGGCTCCCTTGACGATGCACAGCAGCAAAGGGATCACACTTTTGAGTGGTGTCCTATTCACTCTGCCTGCTTATAGGGCTGAGAAACCATCTGTGTTGCCTGTGCTTCTCCAATGTCTTTTTGGAGCTTCGCCCCAGCAGTGCCAGCCCTGCACCTCTCCAGGGGTGAGTGAATCCTGCACCCCCACAGCTGCACCCGCCACAGCAGTCCCGTGGGTGCAGAAGGGTGTCCTGCAGCCCGGGCTGCACCCATGGGTGCCCTGTTCCAGGGAGGGATGGCAGCGTCCAGCCCTGCCACGGGGCACAGCAGGGGGACTGACGCCAGCAGGTCCCCTCCCCACGCATGTCCCCACTGCCCTGGTTTGCCACCAGTGGGCTCTGGCCCAGCCCAGCCGAGCCCCGGCAGGGCTGGGAGGCAGGGCTGGGATTTAGCATCGGCACTGCTGCAGTTCCCGGTGACAAGGGATTCACCTGCCCCCAGCTCAAATCTAACAAATGCCTGGCCTTAGGGAAAGGAGGTGCCGACCAAGGATAAAGGCAGTGGCCTACGAGCCACCAAGATGATGTCCTGCAGGGATCTGTGCTCACCACAAACCAGACGTGACTTAACGTGCCCTCAGCTGGGAAATCCACCTCCACGGGGGGTCGTGCTCAGCCCTCTGCCCATGAACATCTCTAAGATCTCCTATTTTTCACCTTTCCTTCACATACGATGGCTACAAAATATTTGTCACCTTTAGCACCCAGTGATGAATTTCTCATCAAAGTGACACCTGTCCCCTATACAGGATGCTCCAACCCACCCCCGAGTGCATGTCACAAACCTGCACAGCTGGAAAGGGAATAGACTCTGCAAAAGCACAAAGAATTTCTCCTCTGTTGAGAGAAGCATGTCTTTTTCCCGCTGAACCTTGTAATACTGCTTTTAATGACAACGTAGCAGGGAGAAAAACGGCTGTAACCTGTTTACTGGATGGAGAGGGGCTGACGGCATGGGGTTAACTTTTCAGCTTTACAGGGATGCGAAACCTCCCCCTGGGCAGCAGAACAAAGGAAATCTTTCCAAAGGAATCCCAGGAGCAGTGTTTGTCACAGCTGTTGCAAGGAACAAAATATGCCAGGCAAGAAAGCTTTTAGGTGTTTGTGGCTGAGGAGGAAATAAGGTATGTGTGGGGTAAACGTGTACCATGAACCGCTTTTATGATCCCCATCGCTTGTAACACGCAGCTGTGATTTATAGTGGTGTCTCTGGATGTAAATCCTCCAGACTGACTGAAGTGCCAGTGCTGTGGATTTGACTCAGCCACACAGACAACTGTGTCTCTAGGTCCCTTAGAAAGACCACAGCAAAAAAAAAAATTAGCTTTAAGAGATGCTGTGTTCGCGTGCATATGCGTGTCTGCGGATGCTGCCTGCTGCCCTGAGACGGGTGGCATTTCAAAGATGAGCTGTCTGAGAGAGGTGATTTAGGTTTTCTCATTGACCACCAAATCTCAGCATCACCGTTTGAAACATAAACTTTATTGCAACAAAGAATTAAAAATAGTACATCTGAAAGAGTTGCAGAGCGCATGATGTCATTAAAGAACTAGTCAGAAATCACAACTCAAGCAAATCATGTACAATTGGAACAGAAATTTTTATTAAAACAACTGGAAATCAAACTCAAATTTTCCGTGTTTGTTTAATTTCACCATAACTGTGGATTGTATATTTACAGTCTTCGCCTCTTGTGGTGAAGGTTCTGCTCAGGGCGGGGGGCTAGGAAGAAGGCAGGGATGGATGGGGAGGAGAGGTGGGTTTCAAAAGCTAACAGGATGTGAAAGTTTTCCAGAAGAAGTTCTTGCAGCCCGCTTTGCGTTCCCGGGGTGCAAGAGCGGGGTTTGAGTTAGCCGAGCGCTCCAGCTCCAGTCTCACTTCGTCCTGCTCAGCCCCTCGGGACAAGTCCTCAGACTCCAGGGCTTCATTTTCTGTCTGGCTTGGCTCTGAGAGCAGTTCTGCCAAGAAGTATTTGGCCAGTTCCTTGGGGGAGAAGAGAGAGAAAGACAGAGAGAGAGACCACAATTACTCCTTGGCTTTTGGGGGCTCACCGCTCTGTCCCTCAAAGACACGTTTGTGCCCAGATTAGAGACATGCAGGACTCTGGAGGAGAAGGGGAGCCCCGGCTTTCCAAAGAGCCCAGCTCTGCCTATGAAATAAAGTGGAACAGAACCATGCTGATGTCTGTCATCTGGGGGAGGGAAGAGACCGCTGTCCTGGCTGTGGCAGGGAAGGGACTCATCTGAGGACCACAGCACCTTCCCTTCCCACTGCTCCAGCACACTGTGCCGGACGCAGCGAGGATGCTACCAGGTTGCTGCTAAAGCGACATAGGAAAGGTCTTTGTGGGAGCTCGCAGCAGAGTCAGGTTACCCTCCCACTGGGGGTTATTTTTCCTCTTGTCCCCCCAAGCCCTGGCTGCCCCCTCGCATGGATAAGGACACCTTCCTGCTGCACCGGCACAGCTGCCTTGGGTCAGTGCCCTGGAGGAGCCCTGGAGAGCTTCCCCAGGGGCTCTGCCCTCTGCCCCAGCACTGGCTGCTCCTCATCCCCCGCCAGCACCCAGCTGAGCTGCACTGGGGGGGTGTCTCTCCTTCCATCCCCAAAACACACAGCCTGTCGCTGGCTCAGCCCTGACAGGGAACCGGGGGAACTGTCGGGGAACTGGGGTCTGCAGCAAGCGACTGGGGTTCTGAAATGGGGTCACTGGGGAGGTCTGGTGAGGAACTGGGGTCTGCACTCAGGGTACTGGGGTGTCCAGTGGGGAAACTGGAGGGGTCTGCAGCAGGGAAGCTGGGGGGATGCAATGGGAGTGCTGGGGGCTCTGTTGAAGAAATAGAGGGTCTGCAATGGGGAGTCAGGGGGGGCTCTGGAGGAGAAGCGGGGAGTCTGCAGCAG
>NW_010103790.1:43411-56940 GCF_000699245.1 Pterocles gutturalis | reverse complement strand
CCCCAGGGCAGAAAAGGAGGTGTTCGCCCAGAGGGATGGGTATTGTGCCAAGGTCAGGCGTGTCCTGAGCGGGCTCTACGCTGCAATCGCGTAGTGGCACCATTTCTTAAAGGCTTTATAGGAAGTGTGGGGGAAAGAGAATTGCAAAAATCGTGGACTTTGGGTGAAGAAAATAGTCGTTTTGGGCTGAAGAACGTGTGCTGACAGCTGGTTGCCAATGACATGACCCTCCCCGTCATCTGTACGAGTTCTAGGAAATGGGAGATAATGCAGTGAGAACAGTGGCTGTCAGTCCACAGTAGTGCTTCTGGAGAAAGGTGATGAGTATGAATGAGCAGAAGGGGTTTTTCGGGGGAGGGGGGATGGAGAGTTACAGTATTTTCTGCCTGCATGCACAAATTGCCAGCAGCTTTTCAGAATTTTTCAGAGGTGCTTCAAGGTAGAAAATATCTTGGTATTGGCGGCTTCACTGTTACTCCCAGGACTCCCATAGACAGAAGAACTGAATCGGTTGCAATTTCATGCAATGTGGAAAACATGGACAAAGTGAGAGGCAAGGCGTCCAAGTTATTCACTAAGGAGAAGAATAGCGAGACTGAGCAGTGAGGGACTAGTGGAAATTCAGTATCATGTCACTCCTTATTTGTCGTGGTTTGTGAAGGGGAGGATTTTTTTTTTGTTTGTTTCCAGTGATGGGTCTGTAGACATCACGTTTATTCTCTTCTGTCAAAGATCTGCAAAATAAGAAACCAAACAGGATGCAGTGCTTTGATGGCAAAATTGGTTTAATTTTAGAAAGCAGATTTTTATACCCACAAGCCTAACTCCTGGAGCACAGGATGCAACAGTCAGGGAATACTTTCCAGTTAGGAAACAGTACTACTGTTTGCTACTCTAAATAGGTCTTATTTTGTCTTCTTTGGCTTGATTTCTTAAAGAGCAGGAGATGGTAAGAAAGGCAGAAACTGCCCAGAATGGCAGGTGGGAGGTGACAACTATACACAAAGAAAAAACAAAACAAAACAAAAAAAACACAGTTTGCTGGTTGCGTGACAAATATTTGAAGAACTGTGGGAAATGTGTGTTAGTAGAAAAAAGAAACCTATGTGGAGGGCGAAAAAAGGAAAGAGCTTTCAAAGATTAAAGATTAATTAAAGATTTTAAGAGAGCACACATGAGGCAGAAGGTAGAAAAAGTGGTGTAGGTATTCAGTGACAACAACAAAGAGTACAACATGGTGGAAAAGGAGAAGAGGGAAGGCAGAACCAGTATGGAAAGGGGATGGAATTACCCGTGCTAAGACACAATGAGAGTATATAAAAAGTATGGGGGGTACCCTTGGACACGAGTATTAAGTGGGCAGCTGGTGTGTTACAGCTGAGAGTTGTAGTTGAAAGAGCAGTAACATTCAAGCATAAAACCTGCTTCTCTTAAGTTTTTTTTAGTTTACGTACCTAAATTCATATTTGAAAGAGCTCTCTAGGCTTGCTCTCTGTAGAAGACAGGTCAAGTATTACATCTTCTTGGACTATGTGTAAAAGATTTTGGAAAATGTCCATAGTACTTTTTCCTTGCCCTTCAGTTCTTATCTGATAATAGCAAACATTCTCTCCCCGTCTCCTTGCTTTTGCGGAGGGGGGGGAGGGGGGGGGGCGGAGCACAGCTGAGGCTGATTTGCAGTGAAATAAAACAGTTTTGTTTGCAAGTCATAGTTATCAATGAGACTAAATCTTTAGTGGAAAAAAAATGAAAACTAAATACACAGAACAAAATTGATATAAATTCAGTGAGCATTATTTTAAATCACTGGTGTAAAGAAGTTGAGCCTGTGTAGTGGTGTAAAGTACGTTGATATATGTCTCTGTCTGTGATGTTTTGATCAAATGCAAACTCAGACATGAAAACATTGTGTATTTTTACCATTAAAAAAGCTAATGTGTGAAAGAAAAATTTTTGAGGACGTCTGGTTTTATGTTCTGATGCAGGTAATGGACTACAAGCAGTCGTAGGTGTGACCTACATTTCTTCTGAACTAGACTGTGGATAGCCAGAAAGCCCACAGCAACTAAAAAGCACCAACTGTGGTGTTAAATTCCATTTTTGTTTCCCTGTATCAGCAAGCATCAATCAAATGTCCATCATTATATCAAGTGCTGACTTTTACTCACAAGATTAAAAAGTATCTCCCCCAAGTTAGTGTTTTACTTGTGAGTTGAAGAGGTAATACCTTAGTCTGAGAATTACAAAATGCAAAATTGGCACAAAGCAAGGGTTTTGGTGGTGGTTCGTTTGGTTTGGTTTGGGTTTTTTTGTTTTGGTTTGTTTTTTTATTAAATACTGCACATGGAAAGTACCAATGGACTATACTAAAGCTGAGAGTTCTCAGGTGGGAGGAAAAATAAATACTACCTGTGTTGTTAGTTCATGGGCAAGGTGACTTTCGCCTCAATAGGTGGCTCTGGGACGTGTTGTCTTGGTACCTCACCCAAGAGCACAGCTCGTACGTCCCCTGGAAGTGACTCTGCAGTAGAGAGCCCTAGAGCACAAGAACAGGTTTTAAATCTCAGAGAAATTCAACAGTAATTGTCAGGCAGCAGGTTTATTAAATGTTGGAATGTTTTTTGCAGTGAACAACTGTTTAAAAAAAATTGGGATGAACAGACCCTAAATTCTAAACACAATTAACTATTTAAAGTGTATTAATTATGACTTTCATTTGCTCTTATAACTAAGCTAATCATATTTCAGTAGCATTTGCAAGATACACGTAAGAGGATACTGTAGTGAAGGATGAGAAGACTTAGTATCCTTGTTATTTAGGTGAGTCTTTTTAGATGTATATACACTGAAATGGAAAGATGAGTTTAAAAGGGAGAAATTTCTCTTCTGGAAGTCAGCTATGTGCAGTGAATTTATCTCTTGAGTGTGTTATGAGCTGTGAATCTTTCATGGCCCAGTGGTACATAACACATAGCAAACGAAAATCTCAGTCTGTGCATAGCATAAATGTTTAGGAAACACAATTATTAAAACACAATTATATTTAAATCGAGCAACTGAGCAGACATCTGAGTACTTTTGCCAGTACTTGAGTACAGGCATATAATCGAAACACACGACGTGAATGCTTCGTGGCTTCTGACCTGTCTCAGTCCTCTGCAGTATTACACCTAGCGTGGTTGGCTCTTGGTTGAAGGTGGTGTCTCCAGGCTCAACAGCAGTAACAGTCTTTAATATTAAAACCAGATTGGAAATCCAGAGTTGAAATATAACTTACTTTTTGCTTTGTTTTAAACATAAGTGCAGGAAATAGGCCTGCTCTCAAGAATTTTCTCATGTGGAAGGTGTTGTTCCCATTTTGAAATGCAAACTCTTATCGCTTTAATATGTTTGAATAATAGCATTTTGGTGGTGCTTGAAAAATAATAATTTCAGAGGCATCAGGCTTCATACTTTACCTAGCTGACAGTGATCTGTGAGCATCACGCTTGGTTTAAAAAAATTCAAAGTCCTGGAAAATTATAAAAAAAAGCAGCTGACAGTTCTTGCTGTGGTGAGCTAGAAGGGAGTATAAGCAAGGGTGGGGAGGTAATGACAAAGCGATTTAGATTTTTAAAAATAATTTAAGAAAGGAATGTGCTTGCAGTACCTGTTTATAACCTTTAATGTGGAAAATGCAGCATTCTTGGTTTTTCATTGAATTTTGGCTGATTGATTGGCTTTTGTTCTGGCAGTACTGTACCAAACCAAAAGGAATGCAGAAAGTAAGGAATATGCTTATGCTATTTTAATGCCATTTTGAGTAGTAATATTACCCATGGTTCGCACACAACAGTACCGAAATTTTGCAGCAATAATAAAGACATTCAAATTCCTAGATATTTAGATTAGACAATACTGTTAGATGCACAAATGCAAAATGTGTGGTTTTGACCTCATACACAAAGGAGGACTTTAAAAGACTAATCTTCCATTTTAATCCAGAATTATTCTGGATGTCCTTTTTAGGTCTTCAAGATCGTAAGCAGGTATATCAGGTACTGTTGAAACAGTATGCTTGAAATAAAAGTACTTCTGTTACAGCAAAACCTGACAAAACATGCCCAGAGATGTAAACGAGTAAGGATGGTTCTGGAATTTACTTGAAATTGTTTGAATAGTTGTTGTAATTCCGAATCTCCCCAAAACCTCAGTACTGGTAATTAACAGCAATCCCAATGAATATTGAACAGGGGAATGCATAATGTGATGCGTGAGCAGACCAGCAGCCTGCTTGTCTGAACTGTGATAGCAATATACGTTTAATTTGCTTTGGTAATTATAAACCTCTACTTAGTTAACAAGAGAACCTCTTTGAGAGATCTGGCAGTCGAGAAAGAGCTAGTTTAAAACCAGTGTGAGCAAGGTGGATAATCTGTTGTGCAGTGTGTCACTTTCTGCTTAGAATCAAGCAAGTGGTGACAGGGTTAGTCCAAGCCTTTTCAGCAAAATGGTCTGATGCTGTACCGGCCATCCAGCGCCACTCCTGCCTGGAACTCAGAGCTTGCCTCCCTTGAATTTCCTTTTTAGATGCCTGCTGTAGTTTGCATTTGGCTAGGTAAGTCTGGCCGTCATGCCTGGGTATTTCCTACAACAGAAATAGAAGGTTTAAAATCTGAAATTATAAAGTCAGAGGTCTCTTGGTGATATTTTTCTTGTACATTTGTGGAGCATAACTTCTGATAGGTTCTTATAACTTTCTTTCTAAGCTAATTAATTGCAACACTTATGTTGAAATAATACGTCTGCATCTTGGAACAACGGAATGTTTCAGTGGAGGTGAATCTTTGGGGAAAGTGTCAACATCAGGCTTTTGCTTCCCTTTTTAAGAAGTGAAATGTTTTTTTGCTTTAGAAATTGAAAAGGTTATACCAGTTGTACAACAAGAGAAGTGTTGACTTCCAAATGCTTACTTAAATAATATTTGGTAAATAGAGCTTAAGTTCAGTTTTGTAAGTTACTTGTAGGATTATAAAAACAAAATACATTTACTCCATGGAGATTTTTTTTCCTAGCAAAGTATGCTGACATTAAAGTATGTTGTAGAAAGTTGTAGTCCCTGGGGTGCTGTTCCTGTAGTCCTCCCTGCGTGAGGGGGTACTATATTCTAGCCAGACACCACTGCTGCTCTGGAGCAGTTGTTTCCTTCTTTGTATGTTTGTGTCTGCTCTAGTAGCCAAGCTTAATCAACATTCAGTCTTTCTACCCGCTTATCTGCTGGCTGAAATATTCTGTCTTCGGGGTTGTGAGAAGCTGTTAAGGAGGGAAGTGGTTTTCCCGTGGAGCTGGTATGTTGTGGGATAATGCCCCCTGCCGCTCTTGAGAACCAGCCTCCTGCCTGAGCTACTTATTTCCTCAGAGGCCAAGGGAGGTACAAGTCCTGCCAGAACGATCCCGTGTGTAAGCACTGGCCAGGCACTAGGCTCTCTTGCCTGCAACATAGCTGACTTTTAATTTTCGATGGGGAGAAACAAGCTGCACCTATTTTTAGGAAACCTGATTCCCAGTGTGGCATTTAATCTGTAGATACAAATATAGTTTTGGAACTGCAGTGGGGAACTCAAGTGGATGAAGTGATCAGTGTTTTCCTGAGGTGGCAGCAGGGTCATGGAAGGTTCCAGAGTGGGTGTTCAATGCCTCTTCCCTCCCTGCTCCCTCCCCGCTGCTGCTTCTCCTCCCCTTCTCTGCTCCCTCAAAAAGCCCAGCAAAAACAGCCCACCCGCACGCAGAATTCCCAGCAAAGCTACCGTAGTGTGCATTGGCAGTGCAGAGCTTGACCAGAACTTAACAGATTCTGTTTGCAGGGTAGCAAAGAGACTTTTCATCAAAGGAAGTTATTATCGAAGTAGCCATTTCTGATTTGATAATTTTTTTTGGAAGTCCTGAAGACTGGAGACATGCCCAGTCATTTCAGACACGTCCTTAATCCATCTTCAGTCCATTTTAGGCATTCAGTAGAGGAAGGATATAAGTAGATGAGTACAGGAAAAGCAAAAGGTAGGAGGCATGTAGATTGGTTTCTGTTTTAAAATTTAGTTATTTTTGTTGTGTTACTGAAGTGTTATCTACTTGTGTAAGCAAGCAGTAATGATCTGGATATAGGACATGCTGAAGGTTAGAATTGGTAAGGAATTGTATAAAAATGGGATTCAGCTGCTGTAACTTTTTCTCTAAGCACTAATTAGCCACATTTTTGTGTCTGTGGGTATAAAAATTCATGTTATTGACCTCTTGTTAGGCACAAGAGTGTACTGGTGTCAGTATGGAATTTTTCAGGCTGTTTTCTTTTAGTAAAAAAGAACTTGTTTGGGTCAGGAACTTCTACTTTAAGTTAAGACACTTAAATTTTCATCTGAAATACGTGGTAGTGCTATCTATTGACCTTACTTGATAACTTCTCCTTTATTGCAGATTATGATGCATGATTATCACAGAAGAAGTTCATGTCTATAGCTCGTAAGGACTTCATTACATCATCTTCAAGCCTGATAGTTTTGTAATCCATATAGTAGCTGCAAAGGCACGTCTGCTTTTGCATTTCAACAAACATCTTCCCTGTCAGAAGATACTGAAACTGAAGTGCTCTGTTTTAACACAGTGATACCATTGGATTATTTTAAGACCTCCCAGTTAAAAGTTCACAGTAATATATTTGCTAGGTAAGTTGATACTGTTAGCTCGTATACAATAGTTAATACTTTTGCTGAAATTCTGCAAATTTAAAACCTTACTGTCCTTTTTTTAATAAAACACAACAAATGAAAGTGTATACAAATGAATAATGATCTTTGTAAGGTTATTGTTGCCAGTTTAGGGTCAAATGCTTTCAGTAGTAAGTGAATTTAAAATAAATGGATTAACACTAGAATTATTTTGTGTGGGGCTTGCTGTTTTTATTACTTCTTTTTTGCTATCCACTTTTTCTGTTTTGGGAGCTTTCTTGTTTAGTCTGATCTTCAGGATTTTCTTAAACTTCAGATGGAAATAAAATGTTGCTGGTAACATTAGTAGTATCCCACATATTATTTCCTCTAAAATTGTTGAGGAAAGTATACTTCTGCGTATGTTAGCAACTCAAACTTACAGATTTGATTTTTTTTTTTAAACTATTATTTCAAATTCATTAGGTCACATCAGGGTCATATTTTAGTATTCTTAATTAGCTTCCTATTTGGAAAGTGGAATTTTCCTGAAAGTGCTTAGCTAAAAAAAGAATCAATTAAATGAACTATAAAATAGCTTCCAAATTAAAACATTCCTTTACTGAAGTTATTTTTCCAGTCTTCGTCCAACATACCAGAGGTGGTATGTTTGTATATGGGTGAGATCTTCAGGGGAACTTGTTCTAGCTTTGTCGTGACATAAATAAAGTACACAGTCATTGCTGAGAATGTCTTTAATTCTGTCTGTTAGTGCCAATGTTCTTTCATGAATTCCAGCAACTGTAAAATATTTAATTAAGTCATTACTCATAAAATTAAGCAAATAATTATTTCTGTAGCTATTCTACTTCACTAGTTACTTTACATTTTCAGTTCTTATTTTTCAGCGTAGCTGGTTTTTGAGTCTTTGCAAAAAAATGAAGCTGACCAGTATGACAGATTTCATTCAGTGAGCAGAAAATAGTTGTGAATCTACCAAATTGGATCTTTAGAGAGGGGAATGTACCCTCTTGCATAATCCAGTGGTTTCCACCTTGCTCCCACAGAGCTAGCACAGGTGGTTTTGGAGTTAGTACCTACTGAAGTGATGTGGATAAGTTAAAAGTTGTGGCCTCAGTTTCTGAAAATCATGAATCCAGTCAATCCAAAGGATTGTTGTCAACATGTACTCATCAGCAGTAGTACTCTTCTAGGCTTTTTTTTTTTTTGAGGGTTTTTTTTTTTTAAATTCCCCATGGATGTTTGTTTGCAAACAATGTGTTAATAGTACTTCTCTACGGAAGTAAAACATTGTATCCGTAAACTTTATACATTCTGTTTTCAGCCAGACCAACACCAAAATGATTCCTAATGGATATTTGATGTTTGAAGATGAAAACTTCATTGAGTCATCTGTTGCCAAACTAAATGCCTTACGTAAAAGTGGTCAGTTCTGTGATGTCCGTCTCCAGGTACCTTTTTTCAGTCCGAGTATAATGGTTGAATGCGGTGGGGTTTTCGTTACGCTGTGTAATGCTATGTGCTCCATTGATTGTGACGCATGAGATTTTAGAATCTGATTTTTCTGAAAAATGCATACTTAAAACCAAAAATCAGATATACTTTGAGAGAAGTGATGCTGACCTTTTTTTCAGCTGACCTAAATTGGAGACACTATTGATTTGAAAAGTGACATTCACTTGGGTCAGCCTTTATGCTATTTTAATACAAACGTACTTTAAAAAAAATTCTTACCAGCATGTGGGTTTCTTATTTGTGTTTCAAATAAAGGTATGTGGACATGAGATGTTGGCACACCGAGCCGTGCTAGCTTGCTGCAGTCCCTACCTGTTTGAAATCTTCAATAGTGATAGTGATTCTCATGGAATTTCCCATGTTAAATTCGATGATCTCAATCCAGAAGCTGTTGAAGTTCTGTTGAATTACGCCTATACTGCTCAGTAAGTAGTTTTCACAGAAATAAGTAGTATTCACAGAAATTAGAGAGACTAGACTTTAATTTAAAGAATAAAAATAGTAAAGATAACATTTTTTAAATAGGTTGAAAGCTGATAAAGAACTGGTGAAAGATGTGTACTCTGCAGCAAAGAAGTTGAAGATGGAGAGAGTTAAGCAGGTACAGTTCTCAGCTCTTGCAAAATTCCATTTTGCTTTCTCAGGCTGACAGTATTAAGCTCTTTGGTGTTAATAAGACAAAAATGATGGTTCTGTTGGAAAAAGACTGAGTGGATAAGCTGCTTTAGGTGTTCATTAGCATTGTATTGATTTGAGTGACATTAGCTTGTATTACTTCCACTTGCGTTATCTTTGTGCTGAAGGGTTCTCTGAAGTTTTGTATTTGTGCAACCCTATAAGCAAAATGGCTTCTGAGTCACAGCTGATTACTTCCTTCAGGTTCGAGGAAGTGGTGGGGTACTTGGTTGTGTTGGAGGCATAATTAAACCTGTACATCTGTGGCAGTGATATGTGAAAGAATAATCCACACACTCCTGAACATAAGTTTGGTAGCTCTTGACTTTAGAAATACTTGCTCTTGCTGTATATAGGGATACCTTTGACAAGGGAATTGGGATTCTTGTCTTCCCTTGCCTGCAGATAAGCAGTTTGAATAGGCATTCCGTAGAAAAGCATGGGGTCAATGTATATGTGAGTAGCTTTCAAATGTATGTGACTTTTTCTTTTAATATATGCATATTCCTGTGGAAGGGAACCTTTTATTTACAGGTCTGCAGTTACAAAACAGCTCTTGCTGTGTGTTGGGATGTATAATTTAAACATGTAAAAATCTTGTATACTTGTAAACTAAGATGCAGCCTTTTTTCTTAAAAGGTTTGTGGTGACTATTTGCTCTCCAAGATGGATGTTCAGAGCTGCATCTCTTACCGAAACTTTGCAAGTTGTATGGGAGACTCACGTTTGTTGAACAAGATTGATGGCTACATTCAGGAACATCTTTTACAGATTTCAGAACAGGAAGAATTTCTCAAACTTCCACGGTTAAAGGTTAGCTTAAGTTTGTAGACTTCCTTCTGGTACGTGACTTCCAAAAGGCAACCCAAGGGGCAACTATTACGGCTTCCTTTTTGGGAGTGGGAAAACTTGGTGTACTGGCTTTTACCAACAATGTGAAAATTCTGGATCTGTATAATATTCATACTGCTGTGAACCCTAACTGTAGAGAATACTTACTATCATCCTTTCTAAGGGTAGAAGATAACTGCAGTTGTACTTGAATGTGTTTTATACTTTCAGTGTTATAGGCTGAAAGCTCCTCATAGGTGGTGTTTTCTCACCCTGCGGTAAAGTGAGAGTAATGCTCGCTACATGAAGTACAGTATACTACAAATACAGTGGTTATACCTGTAGAGTAAACCACCCTTTCCTCTTCTAATTCAAGCTTGAAATAATGCTGGAAGACAATGTTGGCCTACCCAGCAATGGCAAATTGTACACAAAGGTAATCAACTGGGTACAGCGCAGCATCTGGGAGAATGGAGACAGCCTGGAAGATCTAATGGAAGAGGTTAGTCTTTAAGAAAATGGGATTAAACAGCTGTTTGGTTGGTTTTTTGTTTTGTTTTGTTTTGTTTTTAAAAAAAGTCAATGTGAAGGATGATCCCTTTTTCTTTTAATTTTTTTTATTTTTTCACTTTTTAAACTGTGACCCTAAAGAATTTAAATTTTACTGTAGGTACCCCTAAGCTGAGAAACTGGGGGGGTGTTCAGGTGAGCTGAATGAACTGTTCAGTCTGGTATTCCGCTTTCCTTTTTTGCTCACTATGTGCTGTATAGTTACCTCAAAGTGGCGTGTCATCTCGCTTTAGAACTGGGGAGGTGGTACTGAAACTTGCCATAGATTCTTGATGTTTTCCTTTGCAGGTTTTGCTTGTAAATGCAAAGTAGGTAAAAGCTTCTAATGGTTGTTCCTCCCCGTTGATTTATCTCCCCATAGGTTTATTAACAAAACTAGGATACCAAGGCTGAAGAACCAAGAAGAAACCTCAAGTGTATTGACACGTACAGAAGCAGCAGTCCTGCCCCAGTTCTCCTAAGAAAATCCGCTGTGGGCAGAGAACGATGATGATGATTTAATGGTGTTTACTTACTCCTTTACAGGATACATTCTTTTAAGTTGTGTGTTATTAAATGGCTTTACTCGTGAATACTAATACTAGATGTAGCCTGGTCAGTTTTTAATGGAAAAATGAGCAGGGAATCTAAATTTTTAATTGGCTAGAGAAAATGGACTTAACCCGTGAAACATCAAAATTTTCCCAGTTTGTTAGATCTTTGGCAACGCTTGTATAGGCAAAAGTACATGTTGATACTGTCGTATAGTCTCAAGTGTATCATTCCTCTTGGAAAAACTAATTTTAAAAGCTTTGGTCATGTTGAAATTCAGATGGATTTCACTGCAACAGTTGCATCTGATGTTTAGTTGTGGACAACAGTTTCCTACAGAACTGAAATTTGTGTTGTCTTCCCTCATCCCCGTACCTTTCTCTTAGAGTCCACTGTTGGCTTCTCTTTAACTTTTTTTGATCAAGATAAATATGTGTATTTTTCAAAGCAGAAAACTTGTTTGTGGGGATAATGAAAATGCTTGCATGAGATTGGGAATTTGTGTAATTCTGCAATTTAATGTGCATCTTGCTTGTCTAATGTTTCTGTGCTGGAAAAACAGTAGAAGTCCTTGGAAAACGAAGATTTCTCTCAAGCTGAGAAAGTAAGGAGCCTCCATCCCATGTTTGAAGATTGCCACCATGACATCTGCTTCCTTTTAGTTTTGTCATTCTGCTAGATTGAGATGAGATGACGAGAAGTATGCTGGCGCCTGCCTTTTGTAATCTGCCTGTAGCCAAGTAGTAATGGAGACAGTAGCCACATGGGTATTCTGTTGTTGTTTTTGCAGGTTCAAACGCTGTACTACTCAGCTGATCACAAGCTGCTTGATGGAAATCTGCTAGATGGACAGGCTGAGGTGTATGGCAGTGATGATGACCACATTCAGTTTGTGCAGGTACAAATTGCAGACAGTCTCAGGTAACCCCAGGTAGACTGGAGCAGTTTACAGCACACCTGGAATCTTGTGTACTGGAGCAGAGAAAGCAGCAGTAGCTTTAACAGAAAAATACACGACAAGAAAGTATCCTTCTCAAAACTGCTGGAGGCGATGATTTGGTCTCTGCTGCTGTTTTTTTGGCAGACTGACTCTAAGCCTTTGCAAAACGGAGTGCTTTAGGTTTGACTTCAAAATAAGTCTTAGGCTGTTAGAAGAAAGGAGAGGTAGAAAAGCAGTTGGCTGTAGCAAGTCAGCTGTGGCTTTGCAGAGATACTCAAGAGACTGTGAGGAGTCATGGACTGCTGGGCTTGCGGTGGAGAATGGCTGTTAATTTTGGCACAGAAAAAGATTCCAGACATAAGTTCTAATCTTTCATCTGCCAGTGTCTGTTTCTTTTGTTCAGCTGCACTGGTAATGTGCAGAAGAGATTTAAAAAAAGCAGCGGTAGGTAATTTCTGATCCAGAGATAGCCAACTGTGTACAAATCAATCTTGTGCTTTTTCAGATGAATTTTTTTAGTTCTAGCCTGATACAATAATTCTCAACTCCTGAAAAACGCACAGCTTGGTACAATCAAGGCTGTTCAAGAAGCAAAGAATAAACAAGGGCTAATAGATGTAAATTATTATACAAATTAATGTTGTTTAAATTCCCTGAGTTAGGAGCAAGTATATTGTAATATTTTAACTCGTAACAGTGGAATGTGCTGATACAAAAGTATAGTTCTTGAAATTTTTAGATAATGTTTATGTAGAGCACTCTCCATCCCAGAACATGGATTTTAGAAGTGAAAAGAGAGGAAAATGAAAAGCCAGCTAATTTTTTGGTTTCTGAATTGTTTTTAGTAAGCCTTCACGGATTTCACCATCTCTGGATACTACTCCTTGTAATAGGTAGAAGCTGAGAGGTGAACATCCAGAATGTTTGCTTTCAGAAATAAGGCCGAGAGTTCTCAACTTCTTCTTTTAAAAAATCCTTTCTGATAATAAGAATTGCCAACTTTAGACACGCTAGACTGTTGAGAGAACTAACACCAGAAAACCCACGGATGTTAGTCTTGGAAAAATTGTAACTTTTAAATCTTTGAATTACAAGAGTTTGTAACTTCTGTACCTGTCAAGGCAGTTTAAGGATAAGGGAATAAGCTGTTAATTGGATGAAGATTCAGAAATAACAAAAATGCTGTTGACGATTTGATTTTCATGGTGAGCTGAGTATAGCAATCAGACTCTTCTGTGTAAGGTTATCCATAAGTTAGATGATGTATTTCAGAAGCCTTATGACAGTTTCCATAGAGATCAGGCTCCAGGGAGCTGTGCAGGCATCGCCAGCTTGGTACTGTGATCAGAAACTTTGCTGCTAAACAGAATAGACAGAACAGTAACTTTTTGTGTTTGGTTCTTATGATTCATAAAAAGCCTGAACAACACAACCAACTGTGCAGTGAAGTCTGAAATGTGAAATTTTGGCATTTTTCTTAATTGAGCAAAATCATGTAAGCTACAGTATAAATTTAATTGAAAAAAAAAAAGAAAGCAGAAATCTCCTGTTAGTGGGAAGTATCAAGGGAGTAAAATCCAAGAAACAGCTAATCTGAGCACAGAGAGGAACTGAGGCGAAATTAATTTGTCTTCAGGGAATGGAGAGAATAGTTAATTGACTTACAATTAGCATCATATAATTAACTGAAATTCCAGAAGCAGAGCTTGTGAGTGAGGTTTCTAGTTTGTAAATCAGTTCTCTCCAAGTGGATGTAGGTTTTTCCT
>NW_010103790.1:38510-43398 GCF_000699245.1 Pterocles gutturalis | reverse complement strand
TGCTAGTAGCACATACTCTTTTTCTAGGAATTTGAAATGATTTGTAGTCAAACACCAGCAGTATAAAGGTGCAGCCACAGGATGAAATGAGTACCAAGATAAGGTGCAGGGTGGCTTTTGGCCCCTGTTGCTGAGTAGGCAAGACGTTGTGTTGAAGATTTAGGTGTGCTATAAATGATGCTCTGTGGAGGTGGTAGACAAAGTGTTCTCTTGAATAATTATGTCTTAGCTCAGAGAGGCAAAGGTAGGAGGAGATGTAGTCTCTGGCTAGGTTTCTGTAGTTGCCTTTTGATTTTGCAGAAGAAGCCACCACGTGAGAATGATCACAAGCAGATTAGTAGCAGCTCCTCTGGAAGTCTCTCTCCAAATGCTACTGTTCAGAGTCCTAAACATGAGTGGAAAATCATTGCTTCAGAGAAAACTTCAAGTGAGTAACTGGGGCAGGGTTTCTCCAAAAGATGTGTCTGGTATTATATACCACCCACTCCCTAAAGATTTCCTTCAACATCTATAAGAAATGCAGAAGTGCTTTTTCTTACTGATGATGCAAGTCAAGTAACTGCCCCAGTAATATGTGGGACGTTTCTAACATAACTGGGGCCAAACTGGGAGCACTTACATCTTGAGTCCATATCGACAGGGCTGTCCCAAATCCCATGGCGTGTGTAATTTACCCAGAAGGTCCTAAGGAGATGGGCAGCGTCTGATAATTACCAGAGCTATCTGCTGTGTGTGCATGAGGAGGCTTTCCTAGCATGTCTTGAGATTGCTGCCTTACATCCTTGAAGCACTATATTAATAATCTAAAACCCACGTTCTTCAGTAACTAGGCTAACACTTGGAACCAGGAACGAGAACAAATAAAGTTTTCACACTTCCAAGGGGAGAAGCCTAATCAGGAGAGCCTAGGCGGCGATCACCTAAAATGTTATTATATTGGTGGTCTCTCCTTTTCTCCTGACTGCAGGTAACACCTACCTGTGTCTTGCTGTTCTGGATGGTGTGCTGTGCGTGATATTCCTGCACGGCCGTAACAGCCCTCAGAGCTCTCCCACGAGCACGCCGCGACTGCTGAAGAGTCTGAGTTTTGAGCTTCAACCAAACGATATCATAGAGAAGCCCATGTCTCCAATGCAGTACGCTCGGTCTGGGCTGGGCACAGCAGAACTTAACGGCAAGCTGATTGCTGCAGGTAAAGGAAACACTAACATTTCTGTAAAGAACTTGCTCAGCTGGGGTGGGGATGATGACGACAGTGGCTTCTTAACTCTGTATGCTATATTAGAGTTGGTGTTTGTCAACATGACAGCACGTGGTCTTTGGAAAGGTGATATCCTCTGACCTTTTGCTTTTAGGTGGCTATAACAGAGAGGAATGTTTGCGCACGGTGGAATGCTACGATCCGCAAAAGGACACTTGGACTTTCATTGCACCGATGAGGACACCAAGAGCTCGGTTCCAGATGGCAGTTTTAATGGTGTGTGGTGGGCGGAGATCAGATGGAAAGTGACAGTATGTCAACGTAGGTGGGACAAAGAGGGCAAACTTTACAACATGGTAACAGAACTTGGTTGTAGTTAACATGGTGACTAAAGTGCTAATGATTTGAATTGTTGTGTGCTTCTATGTGAGATAGGTATCTCTTTTTTTCCATTTAGGGGCAACTGTATGTTGTGGGTGGGTCAAATGGTCACTCGGATGACTTGAGCTGTGGTGAAATGTATGAGCCTGAAATAGATGACTGGACTCCTGTTCCAGAACTGAGAACCAATCGCTGCAATGCAGGTAACGCATCTGCAGTTGATTGACTCTTGGCTTTATTTAATTTTTTTTATTTATTAGCTTACTTATTATTCTTTCCTTTGTGAATAGGTGTATGTGCCCTGAATGGAAAGCTGTACATCGTTGGTGGTTCAGATCCTTATGGCCAAAAGGGACTTAAGAACTGTGATGTGTTTGATCCCATAACAAAATCTTGGACAAGCTGTGCTCCCCTTAATATCCGTAAGCTTGCTGTGTAGTTTGGGAGGGAGGGGGAAAAGGGCAGTTGCAAAACTGCAAGTTTAAAAAAAACTATTTAAATTTCAGCTGCTCTGGCATACTGTTAGCGTATGAGTTCTGTGCTGGGCTGTAACTCCTGGTGTTTGATTGTAGGGAGACATCAGTCTGCAGTGTGTGAGCTGGGTGGATATTTATACATCATTGGAGGAGCGGAATCGTGGAACTGCCTGAATAGCGTGGAGCGTTACAATCCCGAGAACAACACTTGGACCCTGATTGCACCCATGAACGTGGCTCGACGAGGAGCTGGCGTGGCTGTTCGTGACGGTAGGCTTCCGCAGGCTACAGCAATCTCTTAGGCTTGATGAATTTTTCATGTTAAGCTACGATGCAAATAGAATACAAAGCCGTGGTCCTTCTCAGGGAGGAAGCAATGCAGTAAGAATCTGGCTAGGCCTCCAACTTGAATTAGTAACTCTAACCAGAAAAACAAAAAACTTCTTGTTCTTGTTTCAGGGCATTTGCCCCCACATCCTTATTTTCAGAACATCACCATGCAGCTTCCAGAACTGCATGTCTGAACCTGGAGTTTGCGCTTACTCTGAAATAATTTCCAGTCAGCTCTAATGATCAAGAGACCAAAAGCAGGTCCCTGTTGGAACTTCAGACCTTGAATAACGTGAAGGCTTCTGACAGAACACCTGAAATGCCTTCATTTTGGCTTAGTTTGTCTCCCCAGAAAGGAGGCTGTGTTTGGGGACTCTGCTGGTCTTTGGCAGTGAAACATTCCCTCTATTTGCTTTTGATAGGAAAACTCTTTGTTGGTGGAGGCTTCGATGGCTCTCACGCGGTGAGCTGCATGGAGATGTACGACCCTGCGAAGAACGAGTGGAAGGTGATGGGAAGTATGACTACTCCGAGGAGCAACGCCGGCATTACGACGGTGGCAAACACTATTTATGCAGTTGGGGGATTCGATGGCAATGAATTCTTGAACACAGTTGAAGTCTACAATCCAGAGTCAAATGAATGGAGCCCCTACACAAAAATTTACAAGTTTTAAGTGGATTAAATTCCCTTTTCAAACTAACAGGCTTAGTGATGTAATTGTGTTTGAGTAGAGGTACACGTGTGAATAGGGTTGGGGAGGGCAGAGATGTTGCCAACAGCAACACAGAGCTTTTGCATATTGCATATTAATGTGCTGTACATATTTGTTTTGGAAAGAATATCAAGATGAAGGGGGTTTTGTGTATTCTAGAACTTTGTTTTAGGGTTTTTTGTGGTTTTTTTTTTTTTTTTAAGATTTTTTGAAGATAATGCAAGAGAAACTAGACCGGGCATATCATTTTAGGAGCTTCCCCCAGGGTTTGTTTTGTCACTTTGCACATTAAATGACTTTTCCTGTAGGATGTGTTCTTGGGGCAGGAAGTGTAAGGTTTATGGGGGATAGTTTTTTTTCATCAGGCCTTGTTTTCCTTCAGTAACTGGAACAATCTGTGACAAGAAGCCTTATTTAAATAGATACAATGGCTATTTTTTTTATTAAAAAAAGCCGACTTGCCTGCCAATACCTTATCTTTTATGATTGCCTTTTTATAACAGTTTTTATAAACTCAGCAGAGTATTTTATCTGTTGATGTGAAAATGGCAGATAAATGGCTATTAAAGCAAAGAGACAACCTTGGAGTTCATAGAGACGGCGTGGGAGAACTGAGTTACCACTGTAGGTGAGCTGCTGAGCTTTTGCCTCTGCTACAATACTGTAACTTAGTGTGCAATCTGTGCGGTAGAGCGGAATGGCGTTTTTGAACATAACACAGCTGTGACTTTCTAAGATGGGAACATTATTTTGGCTCCAGATATTTTGACAAAAAGGCAGAGGGGGCTTACTGTACAGCAGTTTTGTTACTATAGGCGAGCTAACATTTGTAAAATAAAAACTTATGTGTGGGGTTTTTTCTCATGGTTTTTAAACTCCTGCCAGTTGGCAATGAAAGTGTATTCATCTGATTAGTAACTGTCTTAAGTTTATTTTTCTAATATTACAAGCTGAAAGTGTGATAGAACACGAATAACTTGATTTTGTATGTGCTCTAGTACTATGTTTTAGTTCACTTCCTCTATTCCTCTGGATAAAACGTCGGTTAGGATGACTTGGTGTCTCATGTGTAGTGCTGCACATCTAATTCCTGGTGCCAAAACTAGCACTGACTGCTTGCTGCTGATGCAAAGACATTAAAGGTACCTTTGGGGAAATCCTTGCACCATACACTTGCTGTGACGTGTCTTTGTCTCCTTTTCTTTAACAAGCCTGTTTATGACATTACAACAATTATGACATTTCAAATACATGTAGGTTTAAGACAAAGCAGGGTCTTTAACTAACACACCCCCCTCCAGCTCAAGTCTGGGATGAGTAGAAACACGAGAGGGGGTGAAGTGCCACGTCCCCCACCTGCCTGTCATTGGAGAGTTCCTCTCCAGAGAGAGGTGTAAGAGGCTTGGAGCAGGCAGCCAGCACCTGGCTCCTCGAGAACAATGGCTGTTGTGTCAGGGACAGGTGCCTGCTTACAGGTTGCTCTCCGGATCAGTTTACTAGAAGCTCTGTGCAAATTGAAGTGTGGTGCTCCAGAGGTGAGATGAGAAGGGGGCCTGTGAACTTAAAGAAAAAAGGGCATAACACCATGGTGAAGAGAAACACCGAATACTGTTGCGAGGAACTTGATCTGCTCATTCAGATGTGTTCCTCAGCATCAATCAAGGAGCTTCTGGAAATTAAGCCACAGGAGTGATGGCACTAATTTCAGTTACCATCCCACTTTTAGTTTACTGCTGTCCTCTCTGCTGCAGGTTGTTTTCACATAACATGAGGGAGTCCTGCTGA